>NW_026562066.1:0-31746 GCF_028858705.1 Grus americana
TAGTTTGGGGCTTGGTTGAGTTGAGCTGTTGGCTGGCCAGGACACTCCCTGGGCTTTGTTGCTCTTGACAGGGTTCCTCTGAGCTTTAGGGAAGGAGAAACCTTCCTTCAGGCACTCCTGAAACACCTCCATGTCTCGTCTAAACTCATGCTGGGGTGACAGACTTCTCCGCACTCACATATCGTGCTCAGCTTCCCCCTGTCCTCTCTCCCAGGTTCACCTCCACCTTTGAGACATGTCCTGCTACAACCAGTGCCTGCCCTGCCAGCCCTGCGGCCCGACCCCGCTGGCCAACAGCTGCAACGAGCCCTGCGTCAGGCAGTGCCAGGACTCCACCGTCGTCATCCAGCCCTCCCCCGTGGTGGTGACCCTGCCCGGACCCATCCTCAGCTCCTTCCCGCAGAGCACCGCCGTGGGATCCTCCACCTCCGCTGCCGTTGGCAGCATCCTCAGCTCTGAGGGAGTGCCCATCTCCTCCGGGGGCTTTGGCCTCTCCGGCTTCGGCCTCTCCGGCTTCGGCAGCCGCAACTGCGGCAGGAGGTGCCTCCCCTGCTAAAGCCGCTGGCGATGGTGCTGGAGAAGGCCCCCAGGGAACCACAGGATGGTACCGGACTGGCGAGGGAGCATGGTGCTGATGCTTCCAGAGGGGCTGAGCAACCGCAGTACCCCTTGCAGAAGGACGGGGCCAGCCTGGGCTCTCGCAAAGCACGGCCCATGCCTGCCTTTCCCCTCTTCCGCTCTCTCTCCTTTACCCCCGTGTTCCTGTTCTCTTGTGCTCCTCTGCTCTGTGAGCCCCACAAAGCCAGCCTAGGGAGGACCTGCTGGCCCCGTTGCCGCCTCTGTGGGCCATGCACATGGACACCTGGTGGGATCTCTGCCACAGCAATGGGGCACAGACTCTTTTCTACCCCTGTGCTCCGTGAACCAGGACCTCCCCTCAGAGCGACCTCTTTTGACTCATTAAAGTTCTCCTGCATCCCAGCCCACGCCTCTGTGCCATCCTTTCCCCTGCAGATGCTCTCCCAAGACAGGCAGGCAGAGACAAGTTGCTCTGGGTGGACATGTGTCACCTTGCGCTTTGAGACACTCAGCCCATACCCTCCGCCTCCCTCTCTCCAGTCACTTTCCCAGGAAGCCCTGGGCACAGACGGGGCCGGAGCAGGGCAAGGGGCACGTGCGCTGCCTGTGGGCGTGAGTGGTGTCGACCCCAGACGGAACTTAACACCCACTGGCCCTTCTCGCTCGCTCTGCTGTCCCAGTGGGATGGGGGAGAATTGGAAGAGCAAGACAGCAAAATAGCCTGGGGTCGAGATCAGCACAGTCTAAGGAGGGAAGGGGCAAAAGGGAAAAAAAGAGCTCATGCAAAAGCAATCACCCACCACGAAGCACCAGCGCATCGATGCCCAGCCGGTCTCCGAAGAAGAGCTACTTTGGAAACACTGCCCACACTTTGATTGCTGAGCATGATGTTAACATGACATGGACTAGTCCTTTGGTCAATTCAGGTCCCCCATCCTGGCTGTGTCCCCTCCCAGCAGCTTGCCCACCGCTAGACTCCACTGCGGGGGGAGCAGAGTGAGAAAGAGAGATGGTTTTGATGCTGTGCAAGCGCTGCGCGGCAGCAGCTGAAGCTGTGGTGTGTTATCTGCACCGGTTTTGCCACGCATGTAAAGCGCATCACCATGTGGGCTGCTGTGAAGAAAACGACCTTTGGTACAGCCTGGTTCCCCCGTTGCCTCTCCTGCTGTCCTCTGGGGCCGTTTTCTGCTCGTGTCTCCTCCCGCGGAACAGTGACAGCCAGGGCAAAAGAACTTGCTGCCAATCCTCTCCCCTCTATTCCTCTCCCCTCTTGTCCACTCCCCAATATCTTGTGCAGCTGCTGCCCTCCCAGGGCCTTCCACAGCCCAGCTCCTCAACCAACCAACCAACCAACCAGCCAACCAACCAGCCAACCAACCAAGGTCAGCAGTGCCATGTGCCCCTTCCGCAGCACGTGCAGCGAGGCCAAGAGGGCACGTCCGGGCAGAGGCTCAGCAAAGCTGGGCCTGATGGCCAGGGGCTCTGGTGGAGTCAGAGATGCCTTCCTCACCTGCAACTGAGAGTGCCCCCCAAGGGCACTTGGACTGCATCCGTGGAGTTATAGTCAACAGCTCAATGTGCAATTGGAAACCAGTGACGAGTTGCGTCCTTCAGGGCCCGTAGTGGGACCAATACTATTTCATATCTTCATCGACAACATAGGTAGTGGGGTTGAGCGCCCCCTCAGCAAGTTTGTGCATGACATCAAACTGAAGGATGCACCTGATTCACTTGAGGGAAGGGATGGTGTCCAGAGGGATCTTGACAGGCATGAGGAGGAATGGTCCCATGTGAAACTCAGCACCTTCACCAAGGCCAAGCGCAAGATCTGGCACGTGGCTTGGGGCAATATCAATACTGACTGGGGGATAAATGGTTGAGAGCAGGCTTGCAGAGAAAGAATTGGGGCTACTGGAGGTTGAAAGTTGGACATGAGCCAGCACTGTGCGCTTGCAGCCCAGAAAGCCAGTTGTGTCCTGGGCTGCACAAAAAGAAGCATGGCAGGCAGGCCAAGGGAGGCGATGCTCTGCCTCAGGTCCGCTCTCGTTAGACCCCACCTGGAGTAGTGCATCCAGCCTGGGGTCCCCAGTGCAAAAAAGACATGGACCTGTTGGAGCAGGTCCAGAGAAGGGCTACCAAAAGGGTCAGAGGGATGCAAGAGCTCTCCTGTGAAGAAAGGCTGAGGGGGTTGGGGTTGTTCTGCCTGGAGAAGAGAAGGTTCCGCAGGGATAGTGTTGCAGCCTTCCAATATAAAAAGTCGGAGGGAGACTTTTTATCAAGGCCTGTCAGGATAGGACAAGGGGCAGCAACTTTAAACTGAAATCGGGCAGAGGTGGATTGGCCATCAGGAAGAAAATTATTACAACAAAGGTGGTGAGAGACTGGCAAAGGTTTCCCAGAGAAGGATGGGATCTCCCACCACTGGAAGTATTCAAGTTTAGGTGGGATGGAACTTTGAGTAATGTGATGTAGCGACAGATGTCCCCGCCCATGGCAGGGGGATTATACTGGACGATCGTTAAAGGTCTCTTGCAACCAGCGTCATTCTACGACTGTATGACGATATGGTTCTAGGATAAGGCAGCCCACTGCACTGTGTCGCTCCCTTTGAGAATGCTGTGCTTAGGATGGGTTCTCCTGGCGTCTCCGGGGAAGCTAGGAGTGCCTATGTCTTGTCAATGCCACACTCCCTCCTGACTACTGGCATCACAATGTTGAGCTGTCCAAGGAAAAAGAAAAGGTGTGCACAGCCAAGTGGTTGGTAGTCAAACGTAGGGTAATTCTATCCGGTCCGGAAAAGGCAGACCAATTTAGAAACTAGAGGATCACACGACCAAGCATACTCAGTGCAAGCCTGTCTTGACGATCAGTGCACAGCCCTCCCCAAAAACCCCCTCCCAAAATCAGCCCCTGAGCAACATCTGCCTCCCTGGCCATCTTGGGAGAGCACCTGCAGCGGAAAGGACGACAGAGAGAGTGGGCTGGGATGCAACGGAATTTAATGAGTCAAAAGAGGGAAATGAGGTAGATCCCTTCTCCAGCACCATCGCCAGCGGCTTTAGCAGGGGAGGCACCTCCTGCCGCAGTTGCGGCTGCCGAAGCCGGAGAGGCCGAAGCCGGAGAGGCCAAAGCCCCCGGAGGAGATGGGCACTCCCTCAGAGCTGAGGATGCTGCCAACGGCAGCGGAGGTGGAGGATCCCACGGCGGTGCTCTGCGGGAAGGAGCTGAGGATGGGGCCGGGCAGGGTCACCACCACGGGGGAGGGCTGGATGACGACGGTGGAGTCCTGGCACTGCCTGACGCAGGGCTCGTTGCAGCTGTTGGCCAGCGGGGTCGGGCCGCAGGGCTGGCAGGGCAGGCACTGGTTGTAGCAGGACATGTCTCAGAGGTGGAGGTGAACCTGGGAGAGAGGACAGGGAAAAACAGGTGGTTGAAGAGCAGCCTGTCACCCCACCACCTCCGGACATCCTTACCCTCAGCCCAAAAGAGCCCTGCCAAGTGCAGCGAAGCCCAGGGAGCTCCCCACCTAGCCCATAGCTCAGGAGACATCTCAGCAAATCCATAACCTCGCTCCATGCCAAACATACCGCTTCCTTCCCTCTCCCAAGTAAAGCAGCTTCGAGACCCAGCATTGCACAAAGAGGCAGGTATGGGCAGAGAAATCCCAAAACAGGAGGAGGAAAAGGAAGAGGAGAAAGAGGAGGAGGCGGCTGAGGAAGACAAGAAAGAGCTTCAGAGTCACCTTGTTCCCAAGGAGGTGGAGGCGAGAGGAGTGGATGAGAGAGTGAGGAGAAGGACCCACTTTTATACTGCTCCTGCACCGCCCCGGGCGCATAGTCACTGCACGCGGTCAGTAATTTTCCAACAGACTTCACCTCCACAGCAAAACATCCTCCCTAATGGCACAGGTTGTGTTTTGGTTTCCGTCAATGCGGTCGTTTCATTTCCTCATTTCTGACATGACCATTAGGCCACGGAGGCTCTTTTGAAGTATTGGGATGAGAGGCCCAAGAAATTCCCGGGCAGGATGATACCAGTGCAGGCAGAAGATGTGCCTGCAAGTGCTGGAGGGGTATGTGCAGACAAAGGACATAGGTGAGGGGAAATAAATGTGGTGAGGCTCTTTACAACCCTCTGTGCAGGAAGGCGCACATGTCTTCCCACCAATGCAGTCCTCTCCTGGGGGCCCAAAGGCTCCTGTGACTGAGGACATGCCGCATCCTTCTCCCTCCCTGCCTGCCTCCCTGCTCGCGCCATCAGTTAGTGGCCACGGCCTCCAAAGGCAGGTGGGCTGTGGTGCTGGTTTGAAACGCCATTGCCCAAGGAAATCTACTTCTCCTCCTCCTCCTCCTCCTCCTCCTCCTCCTCCTCCTCCTCCTCCTCCTCCTCCTCCTCCTCCTCCTCCTCCTCCTCCTCCTCCTCCTCCTCCTCCTCCTTCTTCTTCTTCTTCTTCTGGGGAGACATTTGGTGGTTTCTTTGATAAAGTCCGTCCCCTCTCATGGCTGTCTCTGGGGGTCCCTTACCAATGCCGCCAGCACACTAGCGGAAGGAAAATGCCATCCCAAAGCTCATAATTCCTCGACAAGCCATGCGGAGTTCGGTCCTGCCTCACAACATGAGGGATGCGTTGAGTCTCGGGACGGCACCTTATTGCTACCAGTCTCCTCACACCACACCATGTGCTTTGGTCAAAGGCTTGGATCCCTGACCTGCAGGACGCACAATGGCCTGGCCTGGAGCTGTGTACTTGGGTACGGCCCAGTGCTCGGGGCTGGTTTTCCCTGGGCAGGGATGGAGCTGCCCTGGCCACAGGGGAATTCAGCCCTGTGTGGGTCACGGGCTTGCAGACAACACGCACTCCTGGCTTGGCCTCACGCCAAAAGGCTGACACACGGACAATCCAAAATTAGAGTGTGACTCGCCATGGGTAGGGAGAGTCTATCCCAGGAAGCTTGCCTACTGAAGGCGTTCCCTTGCCCTCCTGGGACACATCCAAGCTGCCTCCATGTCTGCAGGGCAGGGAAGTGCCTTGCCTCTTTGAAGGAGTCTTAGAGCTGGTTTTGTACGCAGGGCCCTTCTGAGCACATCCCCTCCCTGAGCATCCTCGGGCACGTGGCACTGCAGAGCCCTGCCAGTCCGCACTTGTAGGGCACTTGGGGGATGTTTCCTTGCCTCCCCAATGGTGCTGGGTTGAGCTCCAAGCTGAGGAGTCCTTTGGGCCTCATGTACACCTACACGTACAGCATTCCTAATCAGGAGTGCATCAGCTGGCTTGTACAGGCTGACTTTTCTCAGGCAGTCCTTGATTTGATGCCCACCCACTGCTGGGAGGGCTCCCCCCGCCCAGGGGTGGATGTTGCTCTTGTTGATTCCTGCCTGTTGCTCTTGATGCCCCTTGCAAGATTCAACGCAAGCTGAGCTTTGACTTTCCTAACAGCATCGCAACGTGCCGAGGAAATGTTTCTAAATGTTTTCCTCCTTTGCACCTTGTCCCTCCTTCTGCCTCGGGGATGCTGCCTTTTGACGCTGGTGCTCCGCCTTGAGTACTCCGCTTAGCCAAAGCCAGTCTGTTGAGACTTCTCCTTGTTTTCCTGAGTATTGGGCTGGACCCTTCCTGCTCTTGGACAATGAGCTGACAAAGGCGCTGCCAGCTTTTCTGAGCTCTTCCCTGCTGCCTCCATGGCATCCTACACACCAGCTGCCTGAAGTCCAGGGGCTGTGCACTGCTACTGCCTTTCCTCCCTGCCGTCAGGTCTTCATCTCTCTCAGTTTCTCAGGCGTGAGAGCCACGGCTGCCCTTGATTCCAGTGTTCCCAAACAATTCTTCCTTCTTAGCCACAGCTGTGCAGCCCCCGCCTTTTGCCCAAAGCAGAATCCCAGGATCCCTGAGGGTGGAAGGGACCCCTCTGCAGATTGCCTAGCAGAGTCAGCCTTTGGAGGAAGCCCAGGTCCAAGTCCTGCCAAGCTCTGACTGCCTGCAAGGATGGAGAAGCCGCGACTTGTCCGGGCAACCCCAGCCATTGCTTGACCACCCTCGCACGAACAAAGTCTTTTCTTACGTTTTTGTGGAATTTCCCATATTTCAATATGTGCCTATTACCTCTTGTCCCTTCGCTGGGTAGGACTTGGGACAGTCTGACCCTGTGTTCTTGAGTCCCTGCCATCCGCTCTTTTACCCATTGCTAGGAAGCGTGCCCTGCGGCCTTCTCTTCTCCACGTTGAACAACCCCACTTCTTGCATCCCCTCCTGCCTCAGGGGCTCCACTTGCTTCACGGGCTCCATGGACCTTTGTTGGACTCGCTCCGGTATGGCCATGACTCTCTCGTAGTGGGGACTCACTGTTTGCGGCAGCTGTTGTCTCAGCAGTGTTGAGCAGAGAGAAGGGATCACCGTCCACCATCTGATAGAAAGCCCCTTCCTAGTGTAGCCCAGGATGGTGTGGAACACCCTTTCCACAAGGGGACAGGCTGCCTCGTGGTGTCCACCAGGACCCACGTCCTCTGCCGCAAAGCTGTTTGGAAGCGCATCGGCCCCAGCCTGTAGAGGTGCAGGAGGTTCTTCCTCCCCCACTGCAGGACGTTGCATAAGGGGGTTAAACACTCC
Organism: Grus americana; assembly: GCF_028858705.1. NCBI lineage: Eukaryota > Metazoa > Chordata > Aves > Gruiformes > Gruidae > Grus > Grus americana. The sequence goes on from NW_026562066.1 coordinate 7,184, forward strand.
TGGCCCCAGCCGGGACCCCTGCCGTGCGCCAGGAGAGAGTGGCTGCCAGCTGGACTTTGTTCCACTCAGCACAACCCTTGGAGACCAGCAGCCATGGCAGATTTCACTCCCCTGCACCGCCCTCTTCCCTAGCCTGTATTTTGTCGGCCGGTCTGCAAGGATTGTCACAGGAGACAGCATCAAAAGCCTCGGTTACATGAGATTAACAGCTTCTGCTGCACTTCCCTCACCCACCGGCACCACACTCGTCGTCAAAGAAGGCCGTGAGGTTGGTCAGGCCTGCTTTGCCCTCCATAAATCCATGCTGGCCACTCACAGTCACCTTCCGATCCTTTCATTGTCGGCAGGGGCTTCCGGGATGATTTGCTCCATCGCCTTTGCAGGGACTGAGGTGAGGCTGACCGGCCTGTCGTTCCCTGGCACCTCCTTCGTGCCCTTCCTGAAGGCAGGAGGCCCGTTGGCTTTCTTCCAGTCCTCAGAAGCATTCCCTGAACTGCTGGGGCTTTCAAAGGGAGTTGAGAGCACCCTTGTAGTGACACCAACCAGTTCCCTCAGGTGCATGGTATCAGGTGCAGGTATCACTCATGTCAGCCCAATCGGTTTCAATATTTTCCAGACCTGATCCTTCCCCAAGAGGAAGACAGATGAAACCATGGGCACAGCCTGGCTGCCTGGAGATGCCACAGCTCGTGACTGATAGAGTGAGCTGAGAGAGCGGGAGGACAGAGAAACAAGTGGCACGTCCTTAAAGGAAGAGGAGCCTTTGGGTGCTCCCCTGATGTGTGCAGCGCAGGGCAGAGCTGGGCTTCTTCCTGCAAAGGCGGTTGCAGATGATCGCACTTCGCTGCCCCAAGCCAGAATCTCCTGCCTGCACGGGATCCCTCCTACACTTGGCAGGTATCTTCTGCCGGCAGTGACACAACCCTGACTGGAATATCCTTGAGACTGGAATCCCAGCGCATGAAAGGAGCGTCCACGACAGCTGAAGCCTGTCAGAAATGAGGAAATGAAATGGCAGTGTTGATGGAAACCAAAACACAACCTGTGCCATTAGGGAGGATATTTTGCTTTGGAGGTGAGTCTGTTGGAAAATTACTGACCGCGTGCAGTGACTGTACGCCTGGGGCGGTACAGGAGCCGTATAAAAGCGGGTCCTTCTCCTCACTCTCTCATCCAGTCCTCTTGCCTCCATCTCCTTGGGAAGAAGGTGAGTCTGAAGGCCTTTCTCCTCCCCCTTATCCTTCTTTGCATGCTCGCCCCTTTGTTCTACACCGCGTCATGGGGTTACTTGTCATGGGAGGCGGAAGGGGTCGGAAGTTGTGGCACGGGGATAGTTTGGGGCTTGGTTGAGTTGAGCTGTTGGCTGGCCAGGACACTCCCTGGGCTTTGTTGCTCTTGACAGGGTTCCTCTGAGCTTAAGGGAAGGAGAAACCTTCCTTCAGGCACTCCCTGAAACACCTCCATGTCTCGTCTAAACTCATGCTGGGGTGACAGACTTCTCCGCACTCACATATCGTGCTCAGCTTCCCCCTGTCCTCTCTCCCAGGTTCACCTCCACCTTTGAGACATGTCCTGCTACAACCAGTGCCTGCCCTGCCAGCCCTGCGGCCCGACCCCGCTGGCCAACAGCTGCAACGAGCCCTGCGTCAGGCAGTGCCAGGACTCCACCGTCGTCATCCAGCCCTCCCCCGTGGTGGTGACCCTGCCCGGACCCATCCTCAGCTCCTTCCCGCAGAGCACCGCCGTGGGATCCTCCACCTCCGCTGCCGTTGGCAGCATCCTCAGCTCTGAGGGAGTGCCCATCTCCTCCGGGGGCTTTGGCCTCTCCGGCTTCGGCCTCTCCGGCTTCGGCAGCCGCAACTGCGGCAGGAGGTGCCTCCCCTGCTAAAGCCGCTGGCGATGGTGCTGGAGAAGGCCCCCAGGGAACCACAGGATGGTACCGGACTGGCGAGGGAGCATGGTGCTGATGCTTCCAGAGGGGCTGAGCAACCGCAGTACCCCTTGCAGAAGGACGGGGCCAGCCTGGGCTCTCGCAAAGCACGGCCCATGCCTGCCTTTCCCCTCTTCCGCTCTCTCCTTTACCCCCCGTGTTCCTGTTCTCTTGTGCTCCTCTGCTCTGTGAGCCCCACAAAGCCAGCCTAGGGAGGACCTGCTGGCCCCGTTGCCGCCTCTGTGGGCCATGCACATGGACACCTGGTGGGATCTCTGCCACAGCAATGGGGCACAGACTCTTTTCTACCCCTGTGCTCCGTGAACCAGGACCTCCCCTCAGAGCGACCTCTTTTGACTCATTAAAGTTCTCCTGCATCCCAGCCCACGCCTCTGTGCCATCCTTTCCCCTGCAGATGCTCTCCCAAGACAGGCAGGCAGAGACAAGTTGCTCTGGGTGGACATGTGTCACCTTGCGCTTTGAGACACTCAGCCCATACCCTCCGCCTCCCTCTCTCCAGTCACTTTCCCAGGAAGCCCTGGGCACAGACGGGGCCGGAGCAGGGCAAGGGGCACGTGCGCTGCCTGTGGGCGTGAGTGGTGTCGACCCCAGACGGAACTTAACACCCACTGGCCCTTCTCGCTCGCTCTGCTGTCCCAGTGGGATGGGGGAGAATTGGAAGAGCAAGACAGCAAAATAGCCTGGGGTCGAGATCAGCACAGTCTAAGGAGGGAAGGGGCAAAAGGGAAAAAAAGAGCTCATGCAAAAGCAATCACCCACCACGAAGCACCAGCGCATCGATGCCCAGCCGGTCTCCGAAGAAGAGCTACTTTGGAAACACTGCCCACACTTTGATTGCTGAGCATGATGTTAACATGACATGGACTAGTCCTTTGGTCAATTCAGGTCCCCCATCCTGGCTGTGTCCCCTCCCAGCAGCTTGCCCACCGCTAGACTCCACTGCGGGGGGAGCAGAGTGAGAAAGAGAGATGGTTTTGATGCTGTGCAAGCGCTGCGCGGCAGCAGCTGAAGCTGTGGTGTGTTATCTGCACCGGTTTTGCCACGCATGTAAAGCGCATCACCATGTGGGCTGCTGTGAAGAAAACGACCTTTGGTACAGCCTGGTTCCCCCGTTGCCTCTCCTGCTGTCCTCTGGGGCCGTTTTCTGCTCGTGTCTCCTCCCGCGGAACAGTGACAGCCAGGGCAAAAGAACTTGCTGCCAATCCTCTCCCCTCTATTCCTCTCCCCTCTTGTCCACTCCCCAATATCTTGTGCAGCTGCTGCCCTCCCAGGGCCTTCCACAGCCCAGGCTCCTCAACCAACCAACCAACCAACCAGCCAACCAACCAGCCAACCAACCAAGGTCAGCAGTGCCCATGTGCCCCTTCCGCAGCACGTGCAGCGAGGCCAAGAGGGCACGTCCGGGCAGAGGCTCAGCAAAGCTGGGCCTGATGGCCAGGGGCTCTGGTGGAGTCAGAGATGCCTTCCTCACCTGCAACTGAGAGTGCCCCCCAAGGGCACTTGGACTGCATCCGTGGAGTTATAGTCAACAGCTCAATGTGCAATTGGAAACCAGTGACGAGTTGCGTCCTTCAGGGGCCCGTAGTGGGACCAATACTATTTCATATCTTCATCGACAACATAGGTAGTGGGGTTGAGCGCCCCCTCAGCAAGTTTGTGCATGACATCAAACTGAAGGATGCACCTGATTCACTTGAGGGAAGGGATGGTGTCCAGAGGGATCTTGACAGGCATGAGGAGGAATGGTCCCATGTGAAACTCAGCACCTTCACCAAGGCCAAGCGCAAGATCTGGCACGTGGCTTGGGGCAATATCAATACTGACTGGGGGATAAATGGTTGAGAGCAGGCTTGCAGAGAAAGAATTGGGGCTACTGGAGGTTGAAAGTTGGACATGAGCCAGCACTGTGCGCTTGCAGCCCAGAAAGCCAGTTGTGTCCTGGGCTGCACAAAAAGAAGCATGGCAGGCAGGCCAAGGGAGGCGATGCTCTGCCTCAGGTCCGCTCTCGTTAGACCCCACCTGGAGTAGTGCATCCAGCCTGGGGTCCCCAGTGCAAAAAAGACATGGACCTGTTGGAGCAGGTCCAGAGAAGGGCTACCAAAAGGGTCAGAGGGATGCAAGAGCTCTCCTGTGAAGAAAGGCTGAGGGGGTTGGGGTTGTTCTGCCTGGAGAAGAGAAGGTTCCGCAGGGATAGTGTTGCAGCCTTCCAATATAAAAAGTCGGAGGGAGACTTTTTATCAAGGCCTGTCAGGATAGGACAAGGGGCAGCAACTTTAAACTGAAATCGGGCAGAGGTGGATTGGCCATCAGGAAGAAAATTATTACAACAAAGGTGGTGAGAGACTGGCAAAGGTTTCCCAGAGAAGGATGGGATCTCCCACCACTGGAAGTATTCAAGTTTAGGTGGGATGGAACTTTGAGTAATGTGATGTAGCGACAGATGTCCCCGCCCATGGCAGGGGGATTATACTGGACGATCGTTAAAGGTCTCTTGCAACCAGCGTCATTCTACGACTGTATGACGATATGGTTCTAGGATAAGGCAGCCCACTGCACTGTGTCGCTCCCTTTGAGAATGCTGTGCTTAGGATGGGTTCTCCTGGCGTCTCCGGGGAAGCTAGGAGTGCCTATGTCTTGTCAATGCCACACTCCCTCCTGACTACTGGCATCACAATGTTGAGCTGTCCAAGGAAAAAGAAAAGGTGTGCACAGCCAAGTGGTTGGTAGTCAAACGTAGGGTAATTCTATCCGGTCCGGAAAAGGCAGACCAATTTAGAAACTAGAGGATCACACGACCAAGCATACTCAGTGCAAGCCTGTCTTGACGATCAGTGCACAGCCCTCCCCAAAAACCCCCTCCCAAAATCAGCCCCTGAGCAACATCTGCCTCCCTGGCCATCTTGGGAGAGCACCTGCAGCGGAAAGGACGACAGAGAGAGTGGGCTGGGATGCAACGGAATTTAATGAGTCAAAAGAGGGAAATGAGGTAGATCCCTTCTCCAGCACCATCGCCAGCGGCTTTAGCAGGGGAGGCACCTCCTGCCGCAGTTGCGGCTGCCGAAGCCGGAGAGGCCGAAGCCGGAGAGGCCAAAGCCCCCGGAGGAGATGGGCACTCCCTCAGAGCTGAGGATGCTGCCAACGGCAGCGGAGGTGGAGGATCCCACGGCGGTGCTCTGCGGGAAGGAGCTGAGGATGGGGCCGGGCAGGGTCACCACCACGGGGGAGGGCTGGATGACGACGGTGGAGTCCTGGCACTGCCTGACGCAGGGCTCGTTGCAGCTGTTGGCCAGCGGGGTCGGGCCGCAGGGCTGGCAGGGCAGGCACTGGTTGTAGCAGGACATGTCTCAGAGGTGGAGGTGAACCTGGGAGAGAGGACAGGGAAAAACAGGTGGTTGAAGAGCAGCCTGTCACCCCACCACCTCCGGACATCCTTACCCTCAGCCCAAAAGAGCCCTGCCAAGTGCAGCGAAGCCCAGGGAGCTCCCCACCTAGCCCATAGCTCAGGAGACATCTCAGCAAATCCATAACCTCGCTCCATGCCAAACATACCGCTTCCTTCCCTCTCCCAAGTAAAGCAGCTTCGAGACCCAGCATTGCACAAAGAGGCAGGTATGGGCAGAGAAATCCCAAAACAGGAGGAGGAAAAGGAAGAGGAGAAAGAGGAGGAGGCGGCTGAGGAAGACAAGAAAGAGCTTCAGAGTCACCTTGTTCCCAAGGAGGTGGAGGCGAGAGGAGTGGATGAGAGAGTGAGGAGAAGGACCCACTTTTATACTGCTCCTGCACCGCCCCGGGCGCATAGTCACTGCACGCGGTCAGTAATTTTCCAACAGACTTCACCTCCACAGCAAAACATCCTCCCTAATGGCACAGGTTGTGTTTTGGTTTCCGTCAATGCGGTCGTTTCATTTCCTCATTTCTGACATGACCATTAGGCCACGGAGGCTCTTTTGAAGTATTGGGATGAGAGGCCCAAGAAATTCCCGGGCAGGATGATACCAGTGCAGGCAGAAGATGTGCCTGCAAGTGCTGGAGGGGTATGTGCAGACAAAGGACATAGGTGAGGGGAAATAAATGTGGTGAGGCTCTTTACAACCCTCTGTGCAGGAAGGCGCACATGTCTTCCCACCAATGCAGTCCTCTCCTGGGGCCCAAAGGCTCCTGTGACTGAGGACATGCCGCATCCTTCTCCCTCCCTGCCTGCCTCCCTGCTCGCGCCATCAGTTAGTGGCCACGGCCTCCAAAGGCAGGTGGGCTGTGGTGCTGGTTTGAAACGCCATTGCCCAAGGAAATCTACTTCTCCTCCTCCTCCTCCTCCTCCTCCTCCTCCTCCTCCTCCTCCTCCTTCCTCCTCCTCCTCCTCCTCCTCTTCTTCTCTTCTTCTTCTTCTTCTTCTTCTTCTTCTTCTTCTTCTTCTTCTGGGGAGACATTTGGTGGTTTCTTTGATAAAGTCCGTCCCCTCTCATGGCTGTCTCTGGGGGTCCCTTACCAATGCCGCCAGCACACTAGCGGAAGGAAAATGCCATCCCAAAGCTCATAATTCCTCGACAAGCCATGCGGAGTTCGGTCCTGCCTCACAACATGAGGGATGCGTTGAGTCTCGGGACGGCACCTTATTGCTACCAGTCTCCTCACACCACCACCATGTGCTTTGGTCAAAGGCTTGGATCCCTGACCTGCAGGACGCACAATGGCCTGGCCTGGAGCTGTGTACTTGGGTACGGCCCAGTGCTCGGGGCTGGTTTTCCCTGGGCAGGGATGGAGCTGCCCTGGCCACAGGGGAATTCAGCCCTGTGTGGGTCACGGGCTTGCAGACAACACGCACTCCTGGCTTGGCCTCACGCCAAAAGGCTGACACACGGACAATCCAAAATTAGAGTGTGACTCGCCATGGGTAGGGAGAGTCTATCCCAGGAAGCTTGCCTACTGAAGGCGTTCCCTTGCCCTCCTGGGACACATCCAAGCTGCCTCCATGTCTGCAGGGCAGGGAAGTGCCTTGCCTCTTTGAAGGAGTCTTAGAGCTGGTTTTGTACGCAGGGCCCTTCTGAGCACATCCCCTCCCTGAGCATCCTCGGGCACGTGGCACTGCAGAGCCCTGCCAGTCCGCACTTGTAGGGCACTTGGGGGATGTTTCCTTGCCTCCCCAATGGTGCTGGGTTGAGCTCCAAGCTGAGGAGTCCTTTGGGCCTCATGTACACCTACACGTACAGCATTCCTAATCAGGAGTGCATCAGCTGGCTTGTACAGGCTGACTTTTCTCAGGCAGTCCTTGATTTGATGCCCACCCACTGCTGGGAGGGCTCCCCCCGCCCAGGGGTGGATGTTGCTCTTGTTGATTCCTGCCTGTTGCTCTTGATGCCCCTTGCAAGATTCAACGCAAGCTGAGCTTTGACTTTCCTAACAGCATCGCAACGTGCCGAGGAAATGTTTCTAAATGTTTTCCTCCTTTGCACCTTGTCCCTCCTTCTGCCTCGGGGATGCTGCCTTTTGACGCTGGTGCTCCGCCTTGAGTACTCCGCTTAGCCAAAGCCAGTCTGTTGAGACTTCTCCTTGTTTTCCTGAGTATTGGGCTGGACCCTTCCTGCTCTTGGACAATGAGCTGACAAAGGCGCTGCCAGCTTTTCTGAGCTCTTCCCTGCTGCCTCCATGGCATCCTACACACCAGCTGCCTGAAGTCCAGGGGCTGTGCACTGCTACTGCCTTTCCTCCCTGCCGTCAGGTCTTCATCTCTCTCAGTTTCTCAGGCGTGAGAGCCACGGCTGCCCTTGATTCCAGTGTTCCCAAACAATTCTTCCTTCTTAGCCACAGCTGTGCAGCCCCCGCCTTTTGCCCAAAGCAGAATCCCAGGATCCCTGAGGGTGGAAGGGACCCCTCTGCAGATTGCCTAGCAGAGTCAGCCTTTGGAGGAAGCCCAGGTCCAAGTCCTGCCAAGCTCTGACTGCCTGCAAGGATGGAGAAGCCGCGACTTGTCCGGGCAACCCCAGCCATTGCTTGACCACCCTCGCACGAACAAAGTCTTTTCTTACGTTTTTGTGGAATTTCCCATATTTCAATATGTGCCTATTACCTCTTGTCCCTTCGCTGGGTAGGACTTGGGACAGTCTGACCCTGTGTTCTTGAGTCCCTGCCATCCGCTCTTTTACCCATTGCTAGGAAGCGTGCCCTGCGGCCTTCTCTTCTCCACGTTGAACAACCCCACTTCTTGCATCCCCTCCTGCCTCAGGGGCTCCACTTGCTTCACGGGCTCCATGGACCTTTGTTGGACTCGCTCCGGTATGGCCATGACTCTCTCGTAGTGGGGACTCACTGTTTGCGGCAGCTGTTGTCTCAGCAGTGTTGAGCAGAGAAGAGGGATCACCGTCCACCATCTGATAGAAAGCCCCTTCCTAGTGTAGCCCAGGATGGTGTGGAACACCCTTTCCACAAGGGGACAGGCTGCCTCGTGGTGTCCACCAGGACCCACGTCCTCTGCCGCAAAGCTGTTTGGAAGCGCATCGGCCCCAGCCTGTAGAGGTGCAGGAGGTTCTTCCTCCCCCACTGCAGGACGTTGCATAAGGGGGTTAAACACTCCTGGCCCCAGCCGGGACCCCTGCCGTGCGCCAGGAGAGAGTGGCTGCCAGCTGGACTTTGTTCCACTCAGCACAACCCTTGGAGACCAGCAGCCATGGCAGATTTCACTCCCCTGCACCGCCCTCTTCCCTAGCCTGTATTTTGTCGGCCGGTCTGCAAGGATTGTCACAGGAGACAGCATCAAAAGCCTCGGTTACATGAGATTAACAGCTTCTGCTGCACTTCCCTCACCCACCGGCACCACACTCGTCGTCAAAGAAGGCCGTGAGGTTGGTCAGGCCTGCTTTGCCCTCCATAAATCCATGCTGGCCACTCACAGTCACCTTCCGATCCTTTCATTGTCGGCAGGGGCTTCCGGGATGATTTGCTCCATCGCCTTTGCAGGGACTGAGGTGAGGCTGACCGGCCTGTCGTTCCCTGGCACCTCCTTCGTGCCCTTCCTGAAGGCAGGAGGCCCGTTGGCTTTCTTCCAGTCCTCAGAAGCATTCCCTGAACTGCTGGGGCTTTCAAAGGGAGTTGAGAGCACCCTTGTAGTGACACCAACCAGTTCCCTCAGGTGCATGGTATCAGGTGCAGGTATCACTCATGTCAGCCCAATCGGTTTCAATATTTTCCAGACCTGATCCTTCCCCAAGAGGAAGACAGATGAAACCATGGGCACAGCCTGGCTGCCTGGAGATGCCACAGCTCGTGACTGATAGAGTGAGCTGAGAGAGCGGGAGGACAGAGAAACAAGTGGCACGTCCTTAAAGGAAGAGGAGCCTTTGGGTGCTCCCCTGATGTGTGCAGCGCAGGGCAGAGCTGGGCTTCTTCCTGCAAAGGCGGTTGCAGATGATCGCACTTCGCTGCCCCAAGCCAGAATCTCCTGCCTGCACGGGATCCCTCCTACACTTGGCAGGTATCTTCTGCCGGCAGTGACACAACCCTGACTGGAATATCCTTGAGACTGGAATCCCAGCGCATGAAAGGAGCGTCCACGACAGCTGAAGCCTGTCAGAAATGAGGAAATGAAATGGCAGTGTTGATGGAAACCAAAACACAACCTGTGCCATTAGGGAGGATATTTTGCTTTGGAGGTGAGTCTGTTGGAAAATTACTGACCGCGTGCAGTGACTGTACGCCTGGGGCGGTACAGGAGCCGTATAAAAGCGGGTCCTTCTCCTCACTCTCTCATCCAGTCCTCTTGCCTCCATCTCCTTGGGAAGAAGGTGAGTCTGAAGGCCTTTCTCCTCCCCCTTATCCTTCTTTGCATGCTCGCCCCTTTGTTCTACACCGCGTCATGGGGTTACTTGTCATGGGAGGCGGAAGGGGTCGGAAGTTGTGGCACGGGGATAGTTTGGGGCTTGGTTGAGTTGAGCTGTTGGCTGGCCAGGACACTCCCTGGGCTTTGTTGCTCTTGACAGGGTTCCTCTGAGCTTAAGGGAAGGAGAAACCTTCCTTCAGGCACTCCCTGAAACACCTCCATGTCTCGTCTAAACTCATGCTGGGGTGACAGACTTCTCCGCACTCACATATCGTGCTCAGCTTCCCCCTGTCCTCTCTCCCAGGTTCACCTCCACCTTTGAGACATGTCCTGCTACAACCAGTGCCTGCCCTGCCAGCCCTGCGGCCCGACCCCGCTGGCCAACAGCTGCAACGAGCCCTGCGTCAGGCAGTGCCAGGACTCCACCGTCGTCATCCAGCCCTCCCCCGTGGTGGTGACCCTGCCCGCCCCATCCTCAGCTCCTTCCCGCAGAGCACCGCCGTGGGATCCTCCACCTCCGCTGCCGTTGGCAGCATCCTCAGCTCTGAGGGAGTGCCCATCTCCTCCGGGGGCTTTGGCCTCTCCGGCTTCGGCCTCTCCGGCTTCGGCAGCCGCAACTGCGGCAGGAGGTGCCTCCCCTGCTAAAGCCGCTGGCGATGGTGCTGGAGAAGGCCCCCAGGGAACCACAGGATGGTACCGGACTGGCGAGGGAGCATGGTGCTGATGCTTCCAGAGGGGCTGAGCAACCGCAGTACCCCTTGCAGAAGGACGGGGCCAGCCTGGGCTCTCGCAAAGCACGGCCCATGCCTGCCTTTCCCCTCTTCCGCTCTCTCCTTTACCCCCCGTGTTCCTGTTCTCTTGTGCTCCTCTGCTCTGTGAGCCCCACAAAGCCAGCCTAGGGAGGACCTGCTGGCCCCGTTGCCGCCTCTGTGGGCCATGCACATGGACACCTGGTGGGATCTCTGCCACAGCAATGGGGCACAGACTCTTTTCTACCCCTGTGCTCCGTGAACCAGGACCTCCCCTCAGAGCGACCTCTTTTGACTCATTAAAGTTCTCCTGCATCCCAGCCCACGCCTCTGTGCCATCCTTTCCCCTGCAGATGCTCTCCCAAGACAGGCAGGCAGAGACAAGTTGCTCTGGGTGGACATGTGTCACCTTGCGCTTTGAGACACTCAGCCCATACCCTCCGCCTCCCTCTCTCCAGTCACTTTCCCAGGAAGCCCTGGGCACAGACGGGGCCGGAGCAGGGCAAGGGGCACGTGCGCTGCCTGTGGGCGTGAGTGGTGTCGACCCCAGACGGAACTTAACACCCACTGGCCCTTCTCGCTCGCTCTGCTGTCCCAGTGGGATGGGGGAGAATTGGAAGAGCAAGACAGCAAAATAGCCTGGGGTCGAGATCAGCACAGTCTAAGGAGGGAAGGGGCAAAAGGGAAAAAAAGAGCTCATGCAAAAGCAATCACCCACCACGAAGCACCAGCGCATCGATGCCCAGCCGGTCTCCGAAGAAGAGCTACTTTGGAAACACTGCCCACACTTTGATTGCTGAGCATGATGTTAACATGACATGGACTAGTCCTTTGGTCAATTCAGGTCCCCCATCCTGGCTGTGTCCCCTCCCAGCAGCTTGCCCACCGCTAGACTCCACTGCGGGGGGAGCAGAGTGAGAAAGAGAGATGGTTTTGATGCTGTGCAAGCGCTGCGCGGCAGCAGCTGAAGCTGTGGTGTGTTATCTGCACCGGTTTTGCCACGCATGTAAAGCGCATCACCATGTGGGCTGCTGTGAAGAAAACGACCTTTGGTACAGCCTGGTTCCCCCGTTGCCTCTCCTGCTGTCCTCTGGGGCCGTTTTCTGCTCGTGTCTCCTCCCGCGGAACAGTGACAGCCAGGGCAAAAGAACTTGCTGCCAATCCTCTCCCCTCTATTCCTCTCCCCTCTTGTCCACTCCCCAATATCTTGTGCAGCTGCTGCCCTCCCAGGGCCTTCCACAGCCCAGGCTCCTCAACCAACCAACCAACCAACCAGCCAACCAACCAGCCAACCAACCAAGGTCAGCAGTGCCCATGTGCCCCTTCCGCAGCACGTGCAGCGAGGCCAAGAGGGCACGTCCGGGCAGAGGCTCAGCAAAGCTGGGCCTGATGGCCAGGGGCTCTGGTGGAGTCAGAGATGCCTTCCTCACCTGCAACTGAGAGTGCCCCCCAAGGGCACTTGGACTGCATCCGTGGAGTTATAGTCAACAGCTCAATGTGCAATTGGAAACCAGTGACGAGTTGCGTCCTTCAGGGGCCCGTAGTGGGACCAATACTATTTCATATCTTCATCGACAACATAGGTAGTGGGGTTGAGCGCCCCCTCAGCAAGTTTGTGCATGACATCAAACTGAAGGATGCACCTGATTCACTTGAGGGAAGGGATGGTGTCCAGAGGGATCTTGACAGGCATGAGGAGGAATGGTCCCATGTGAAACTCAGCACCTTCACCAAGGCCAAGCGCAAGATCTGGCACGTGGCTTGGGGCAATATCAATACTGACTGGGGGATAAATGGTTGAGAGCAGGCTTGCAGAGAAAGAATTGGGGCTACTGGAGGTTGAAAGTTGGACATGAGCCAGCACTGTGCGCTTGCAGCCCAGAAAGCCAGTTGTGTCCTGGGCTGCACAAAAAGAAGCATGGCAGGCAGGCCAAGGGAGGCGATGCTCTGCCTCAGGTCCGCTCTCGTTAGACCCCACCTGGAGTAGTGCATCCAGCCTGGGGTCCCCAGTGCAAAAAAGACATGGACCTGTTGGAGCAGGTCCAGAGAAGGGCTACCAAAAGGGTCAGAGGGATGCAAGAGCTCTCCTGTGAAGAAAGGCTGAGGGGGTTGGGGTTGTTCTGCCTGGAGAAGAGAAGGTTCCGCAGGGATAGTGTTGCAGCCTTCCAATATAAAAAGTCGGAGGGAGACTTTTTATCAAGGCCTGTCAGGATAGGACAAGGGGCAGCAACTTTAAACTGAAATCGGGCAGAGGTGGATTGGCCATCAGGAAGAAAATTATTACAACAAAGGTGGTGAGAGACTGGCAAAGGTTTCCCAGAGAAGGATGGGATCTCCCACCACTGGAAGTATTCAAGTTTAGGTGGGATGGAACTTTGAGTAATGTGATGTAGCGACAGATGTCCCCGCCCATGGCAGGGGGATTATACTGGACGATCGTTAAAGGTCTCTTGCAACCAGCGTCATTCTACGACTGTATGACGATATGGTTCTAGGATAAGGCAGCCCACTGCACTGTGTCGCTCCCTTTGAGAATGCTGTGCTTAGGATGGGTTCTCCTGGCGTCTCCGGGGAAGCTAGGAGTGCCTATGTCTTGTCAATGCCACACTCCCTCCTGACTACTGGCATCACAATGTTGAGCTGTCCAAGGAAAAAGAAAAGGTGTGCACAGCCAAGTGGTTGGTAGTCAAACGTAGGGTAATTCTATCCGGTCCGGAAAAGGCAGACCAATTTAGAAACTAGAGGATCACACGACCAAGCATACTCAGTGCAAGCCTGTCTTGACGATCAGTGCACAGCCCTCCCCAAAAACCCCCTCCCAAAATCAGCCCCTGAGCAACATCTGCCTCCCTGGCCATCTTGGGAGAGCACCTGCAGCGGAAAGGACGACAGAGAGAGTGGGCTGGGATGCAACGGAATTTAATGAGTCAAAAGAGGGAAATGAGGTAGATCCCTTCTCCAGCACCATCGCCAGCGGCTTTAGCAGGGGAGGCACCTCCTGCCGCAGTTGCGGCTGCCGAAGCCGGAGAGGCCGAAGCCGGAGAGGCCAAAGCCCCCGGAGGAGATGGGCACTCCCTCAGAGCTGAGGATGCTGCCAACGGCAGCGGAGGTGGAGGATCCCACGGCGGTGCTCTGCGGGAAGGAGCTGAGGATGGGGCCGGGCAGGGTCACCACCACGGGGGAGGGCTGGATGACGACGGTGGAGTCCTGGCACTGCCTGACGCAGGGCTCGTTGCAGCTGTTGGCCAGCGGGGTCGGGCCGCAGGGCTGGCAGGGCAGGCACTGGTTGTAGCAGGACATGTCTCAGAGGTGGAGGTGAACCTGGGAGAGAGGACAGGGAAAAACAGGTGGTTGAAGAGCAGCCTGTCACCCCACCACCTCCGACATCCTTACCCTCAGCCCAAAAGAGCCCTGCCAAGTGCAGCGAAGCCCAGGGAGCTCCCCACCTAGCCCATAGCTCAGGAGACATCTCAGCAAATCCATAACCTCGCTCCATGCCAAACATACCGCTTCCTTCCCTCTCCCAAGTAAAGCAGCTTCGAGACCCAGCATTGCACAAAGAGGCAGGTATGGGCAGAGAAATCCCAAAACAGGAGGAGGAAAGGAAGAGGAGAAAGAGGAGGAGGCGGCTGAGGAAGACAAGAAAGAGCTTCAGAGTCACCTTGTTCCCAAGGAGGTGGAGGCGAGAGGAGTGGATGAGAGAGTGAGGAGAAGGACCCACTTTTATACTGCTCCTGCACCGCCCCGGGCGCATAGTCACTGCACGCGGTCAGTAATTTTCCAACAGACTTCACCTCCACAGCAAAACATCCTCCCTAATGGCACAGGTTGTGTTTTGGTTTCCGTCAATGCGGTCGTTTCATTTCCTCATTTCTGACATGACCATTAGGCCACGGAGGCTCTTTTGAAGTATTGGGATGAGAGGCCCAAGAAATTCCCGGGCAGGATGATACCAGTGCAGGCAGAAGATGTGCCTGCAAGTGCTGGAGGGGTATGTGCAGACAAAGGACATAGGTGAGGGGAAATAAATGTGGTGAGGCTCTTTACAACCCTCTGTGCAGGAAGGCGCACATGTCTTCCCACCAATGCAGTCCTCTCCTGGGGGCCCAAAGGCTCCTGTGACTGAGGACATGCCGCATCCTTCTCCCTCCCTGCCTGCCTCCCTGCTCGCGCCATCAGTTAGTGGCCACGGCCTCCAAAGGCAGGTGGGCTGTGGTGCTGGTTTGAAACGCCATTGCCCAAGGAAATCTACTTCTCCTCCTCCTCCTCCTCCTCCTCCTCCTCCTCCTCCTCCTCCTCCTCCTCCTCCTCCTCCTCCTCCTCCTCCTCCTCCTCCTCCTCCTCCTCCTCCTCCTCTCTCTCTTCTTCTTCTTCTTTCTTCTTCTTCTTCTTCTTCTTCTTCTTCTGGGGAGACATTTGGTGGTTTCTTTGATAAAGTCCGTCCCCTCTCATGGCTGTCTCTGGGGGTCCCTTACCAATGCCGCCAGCACACTAGCGGAAGGAAAATGCCATCCCAAAGCTCATAATTCCTCGACAAGCCATGCGGAGTTCGGTCCTGCCTCACAACATGAGGGATGCGTTGAGTCTCGGGACGGCACCTTATTGCTACCAGTCTCCTCACACCACACCATGTGCTTTGGTCAAAGGCTTGGATCCCTGACCTGCAGGACGCACAATGGCCTGGCCTGGAGCTGTGTACTTGGGTACGGCCCAGTGCTCGGGGCTGGTTTTCCCTGGGCAGGGATGGAGCTGCCCTGGCCACAGGGGAATTCAGCCCTGTGTGGGTCACGGGCTTGCAGACAACACGCACTCCTGGCTTGGCCTCACGCCAAAAGGCTGACACACGGACAATCCAAAATTAGAGTGTGACTCGCCATGGGTAGGGAGAGTCTATCCCAGGAAGCTTGCCTACTGAAGGCGTTCCCTTGCCCTCCTGGGACACATCCAAGCTGCCTCCATGTCTGCAGGGCAGGGAAGTGCCTTGCCTCTTTGAAGGAGTCTTAGAGCTGGTTTTGTACGCAGGGCCCTTCTGAGCACATCCCCTCCCTGAGCATCCTCGGGCACGTGGCACTGCAGAGCCCTGCCAGTCCGCACTTGTAGGGCACTTGGGGGATGTTTCCTTGCCTCCCCAATGGTGCTGGGTTGAGCTCCAAGCTGAGGAGTCCTTTGGGCCTCATGTACACCTACACGTACAGCATTCCTAATCAGGAGTGCATCAGCTGGCTTGTACAGGCTGACTTTTCTCAGGCAGTCCTTGATTTGATGCCCACCCACTGCTGGGAGGGCTCCCCCCGCCCAGGGGTGGATGTTGCTCTTGTTGATTCCTGCCTGTTGCTCTTGATGCCCCTTGCAAGATTCAACGCAAGCTGAGCTTTGACTTTCCTAACAGCATCGCAACGTGCCGAGGAAATGTTTCTAAATGTTTTCCTCCTTTGCACCTTGTCCCTCCTTCTGCCTCGGGGATGCTGCCTTTTGACGCTGGTGCTCCGCCTTGAGTACTCCGCTTAGCCAAAGCCAGTCTGTTGAGACTTCTCCTTGTTTTCCTGAGTATTGGGCTGGACCCTTCCTGCTCTTGGACAATGAGCTGACAAAGGCGCTGCCAGCTTTTCTGAGCTCTTCCCTGCTGCCTCCATGGCATCCTACACACCAGCTGCCTGAAGTCCAGGGGCTGTGCACTGCTACTGCCTTTCCTCCCTGCCGTCAGGTCTTCATCTCTCTCAGTTTCTCAGGCGTGAGAGCCACGGCTGCCCTTGATTCCAGTGTTCCCAAACAATTCTTCCTTCTTAGCCACAGCTGTGCAGCCCCCGCCTTTTGCCCAAAGCAGAATCCCAGGATCCCTGAGGGTGGAAGGGACCCCTCTGCCTAGCAGAGTCAGCCTTTGGAGGAAGCCCAGGTCCAAGTCCTGCCAAGCTCTGACTGCCTGCAAGGATGGAGAAGCCGCGACTTGTCCGGGCAACCCCAGCCATTGCTTGACCACCCTCGCACGAACAAAGTCTTTTCTTACGTTTTTGTGGAATTTCCCATATTTCAATATGTGCCTATTACCTCTTGTCCCTTCGCTGGGTAGGACTTGGGACAGTCTGACCCTGTGTTCTTGAGTCCCTGCCATCCGCTCTTTTACCCATTGCTAGGAAGCGTGCCCTGCGGCCTTCTCTTCTCCACGTTGAACAACCCCACTTCTTGCATCCCCTCCTGCCTCAGGGGCTCCACTTGCTTCACGGGCTCCATGGACCTTTGTTGGACTCGCTCCGGTATGGCCATGACTCTCTCGTAGTGGGGACTCACTGTTTGCGGCAGCTGTTGTCTCAGCAGTGTTGAGCAGAGAAGAGGGATCACCGTCCACCATCTGATAGAAAGCCCCTTCCTAGTGTAGCCCAGGATGGTGTGGAACACCCTTTCCACAAGGGGACAGGCTGCCTCGTGGTGTCCACCAGGACCCACGTCCTCTGCTGCCGCAAAGCTGTTTGGAAGCGCATCGGCCCCAGCCTGTAGAGGTGCAGGAGGTTCTTCCTCCCCCACTGCAGGACGTTGCATAAGGGGGTTAAACACTCCTGGCCCCAGCCGGGACCCCTGCCGTGCGCCAGGAGAGAGTGGCTGCCAGCTGGACTTTGTTCCACTCAGCACAACCCTTGGAGACCAGCAGCCATGGCAGATTTCACTCCCCTGCACCGCCCTCTTCCCTAGCCTGTATTTTGTCGGCCGGTCTGCAAGGATTGTCACAGGAGACAGCATCAAAAGCCTCGGTTACATGAGATTAACAGCTTCTGCTGCACTTCCCTCACCCACCGCACCACACTCTCGTCGTCAAAGAAGGCCGTGAGGTTGGTCAGGCCTGCTTTGCCCTCCATAAATCCATGCTGGCCACTCACAGTCACCTTCCGATCCTTTCATTGTCGGCAGGGGCTTCCGGGATGATTTGCTCCATCGCCTTTGCAGGGACTGAGGTGAGGCTGACCGGCCTGTCGTTCCCTGGCACCTCCTTCGTGCCCTTCCTGAAGGCAGGAGGCCCGTTGGCTTTCTTCCAGTCCTCAGAAGCATTCCCTGAACTGCTGGGGCTTTCAAAGGGAGTTGAGAGCACCCTTGTAGTGACACCAACCAGTTCCCTCAGGTGCATGGTATCAGGTGCAGGTATCACTCATGTCAGCCCAATCGGTTTCAATATTTTCCAGACCTGATCCTTCCCCAAGAGGAAGACAGATGAAACCATGGGCACAGCCTGGCTGCCTGGAGATGCCACAGCTCGTGACTGATAGAGTGAGCTGAGAGAGCGGGAGGACAGAGAAACAAGTGGCACGTCCTTAAAGGAAGAGGAGCCTTTGGGTGCTCCCCTGATGTGTGCAGCGCAGGGCAGAGCTGGGCTTCTTCCTGCAAAGGCGGTTGCAGATGATCGCACTTCGCTGCCCCAAGCCAGAATCTCCTGCCTGCACGGGATCCCTCCTACACTTGGCAGGTATCTTCTGCCGGCAGTGACACAACCCTGACTGGAATATCCTTGAGACTGGAATCCCAGCGCATGAAAGGAGCGTCCACGACAGCTGAAGCCTGTCAGAAATGAGGAAATGAAATGGCAGTGTTGATGGAAACCAAAACACAACCTGTGCCATTAGGGAGGATATTTTGCTTTGGAGGTGAGTCTGTTGGAAAATTACTGACCGCGTGCAGTGACTGTACGCCTGGGGCGGTACAGGAGCCGTATAAAAGCGGGTCCTTCTCCTCACTCTCTCATCCAGTCCTCTTGCCTCCATCTCCTTGGGAAGAAGGTGAGTCTGAAGGCCTTTCTCCTCCCCCTTATCCTTCTTTGCATGCTCGCCCCTTTGTTCTACACCGCGTCATGGGGTTACTTGTCATGGGAGGCGGAAGGGGTCGGAAGTTGTGGCACGGGGATAGTTTGGGGCTTGGTTGAGTTGAGCTGTTGGCTGGCCAGGACACTCCCTGGGCTTTGTTGCTCTTGACAGGGTTCCTCTGAGCTTAAGGGAAGGAGAAACCTTCCTTCAGGCACTCCCTGAAACACCTCCATGTCTCGTCTAAACTCATGCTGGGGTGACAGACTTCTCCGCACTCACATATCGTGCTCAGCTTCCCCCTGTCCTCTCTCCCAGGTTCACCTCCACCTTTGAGACATGTCCTGCTACAACCAGTGCCTGCCCTGCCAGCCCTGCGGCCCGACCCCGCTGGCCAACAGCTGCAACGAGCCCTGCGTCAGGCAGTGCCAGGACTCCACCGTCGTCATCCAGCCCTCCCCCGTGGTGGTGACCCTGCCCGGACCCATCCTCAGCTCCTTCCCGCAGAGCACCGCCGTGGGATCCTCCACCTCCGCTGCCGTTGGCAGCATCCTCAGCTCTGAGGGAGTGCCCATCTCCTCCGGGGGCTTTGGCCTCTCCGGCTTCGGCCTCTCCGGCTTCGGCAGCCGCAACTGCGGCAGGAGGTGCCTCCCTGCTAAAGCCGCTGGCGATGGTGCTGGAGAAGGCCCCCAGGGAACCACAGGATGGTACCGGACTGGCGAGGGAGCATGGTGCTGATGCTTCCAGAGGGCTGAGCAACCGCAGTACCCCTTGCAGAAGGACGGGGCCAGCCTGGGCTCTCGCAAAGCACGGCCCATGCCTGCCTTTCCCCTCTTCCGCTCTCTCCTTTACCCCCGTGTTCCTGTTCTCTTGTGCTCCTCTGCTCTGTGAGCCCCACAAAGCCAGCCTAGGGAGGACCTGCTGGCCCCGTTGCCGCCTCTGTGGGCCATGCACATGGACACCTGGTGGGATCTCTGCCACAGCAATGGGGCACAGACTCTTTTCTACCCCTGTGCTCCGTGAACCAGGACCTCCCCTCAGAGCGACCTCTTTTGACTCATTAAAGTTCTCCTGCATCCCAGCCCACGCCTCTGTGCCATCCTTTCCCCTGCAGATGCTCTCCCAAGACAGGCAGGCAGAGACAAGTTGCTCTGGGTGGACATGTGTCACCTTGCGCTTTGAGACACTCAGCCCATACCCTCCGCCTCCCTCTCTCCAGTCACTTTCCCAGGAAGCCCTGGGCACAGACGGGGCCGGAGCAGGGCAAGGGGCACGTGCGCTGCCTGTGGGCGTGAGTGGTGTCGACCCCAGACGGAACTTAACACCCACTGGCCCTTCTCGCTCGCTCTGCTGTCCCAGTGGGATGGGGGAGAATTGGAAGAGCAAGACAGCAAAATAGCCTGGGGTCGAGATCAGCACAGTCTAAGGAGGGAAGGGGCAAAAGGGAAAAAAAGCTCATGCAAAAGCAATCACCCACCACGAAGCACCAGCGCATCGATGCCCAGCCGGTCTCCGAAGAAGAGCTACTTTGGAAACACTGCCCACACTTTGATTGCTGAGCATGATGTTAACATGACATGGACTAGTCCTTTGGTCAATTCAGGTCCCCCATCCTGGCTGTGTCCCCTCCCAGCAGCTTGCCCACCGCTAGACTCCACTGCGGGGGAGCAGAGTGAGAAAGAGAGATGGTTTTGATGCTGTGCAAGCGCTGCGCGGCAGCAGCTGAAGCTGTGGTGTGTTTATCTGCACCGGTTTTGCCACGCATGTAAAGCGCATCACCATGTGGGCTGCTGTGAAGAAAACGACCTTTGGTACAGCCTGGTTCCCCCGTTGCCTCTCCTGCTGTCCTCTGGGGCCGTTTTCTGCTCGTGTCTCCTCCCGCGGAACAGTGACAGCCAGGGCAAAAGAACTTGCTGCCAATCCTCTCCCCTCTATTCCTCTCCCCTCTTGTCCACTCCCCAATATCTTGTGCAGCTGCTGCCCTCCCAGGGCCTTCCACAGCCCAGGCTCCTCCCAACCAACCAACCAACCAACCAGCCAACCAACCAGCCAACCAACCAAGGTCAGCAGTGCCCATGTGCCCCTTCCGCAGCACGTGCAGCGAGGCCAAGAGGGCACGTCCGGGCAGAGGCTCAGCAAAGCTGGGCCTGATGGCCAGGGGCTCTGGTGGAGTCAGAGATGCCTTCCTCACCTGCAACTGAGAGTGCCCCCCAAGGGCACTTGGACTGCATCCGTGGAGTTATAGTCAACAGCTCAATGTGCAATTGGAAACCAGTGACGAGTTGCGTCCTTCAGGGGCCCGTAGTGGGACCAATACTATTTCATATCTTCATCGACAACATAGGTAGTGGGGTTGAGCGCCCCCTCAGCAAGTTTGTGCATGACATCAAACTGAAGGATGCACCTGATTCACTTGAGGGAAGGGATGGTGTCCAGAGGGATCTTGACAGGCATGAGGAGGAATGGTCCCATGTGAAACTCAGCACCTTCACCAAGGCCAAGCGCAAGATCTGGCACGTGGCTTGGGGCAATATCAATACTGACTGGGGGATAAATGGTTGAGAGCAGGCTTGCAGAGAAAGAATTGGGGCTACTGGAGGTTGAAAGTTGGACATGAGCCAGCACTGTGCGCTTGCAGCCCAGAAAGCCAGTTGTGTCCTGGGCTGCACAAAAAGAAGCATGGCAGGCAGGCCAAGGGAGGCGATGCTCTGCCTCAGGTCCGCTCTCGTTAGACCCCACCTGGAGTAGTGCATCCAGCCTGGGGTCCCCAGTGCAAAAAAGACATGGACCTGTTGGAGCAGGTCCAGAGAAGGGCTACCAAAAGGGTCAGAGGGATGCAAGAGCTCTCCTGTGAAGAAAGGCTGAGGGGGTTGGGGTTGTTCTGCCTGGAGAAGAGAAGGTTCCGCAGGGATAGTGTTGCAGCCTTCCAATATAAAAAGTCGGAGGGAGACTTTTTATCAAGGCCTGTCAGGATAGGACAAGGGGCAGCAACTTTAAACTGAAATCGGGCAGAGGTGGATTGGCCATCAGGAAGAAAATTATTACAACAAAGGTGGTGAGAGACTGGCAAAGGTTTCCCAGAGAAGGATGGGATCTCCCACCACTGGAAGTATTCAAGTTTAGGTGGGATGGAACTTTGAGTAATGTGATGTAGCGACAGATGTCCCCGCCCATGGCAGGGGGATTATACTGGACGATCGTTAAAGGTCTCTTGCAACCAACGTCATTCTACGACTGTATGACGATATGGTTCTAGGATAAGGCAGCCCACTGCACTGTGTCGCTCCCTTTGAGAATGCTGTGCTTAGGATGGGTTCTCCTGGCGTCTCCGGGGAAGCTAGGAGTGCCTATGTCTTGTCAATGCCACACTCCCTCCTGACTACTGGCATCACAATGTTGAGCTGTCCAAGGAAAAAGAAAAGGTGTGCACAGCCAAGTGGTTGGTAGTCAAACGTAGGGTAATTCTATCCGGTCCGGAAAAGGCAGACCAATTTAGAAACTAGAGGATCACACGACCAAGCATACTCAGTGCAAGCCTGTCTTGACGATCAGTGCACAGCCCTCCCCAAAAACCCCCTCCCAAAATCAGCCCCTGAGCAACATCTGCCTCCCTGGCCATCTTGGGAGAGCACCTGCAGCGGAAAGGACGACAGAGAGAGTGGGCTGGGATGCAACGGAATTTAATGAGTCAAAAGAGGGAAATGAGGTAGATCCCTTCTCCAGCACCATCGCCAGCGGCTTTAGCAGGGGAGGCACCTCCTGCCGCAGTTGCGGCTGCCGAAGCCGGAGGGCCGAAGCCGGAGAGGCCAAAGCCCCCGGAGGAGATGGGCACTCCCTCAGAGCTGAGGATGCTGCCAACGGCAGCGGAGGTGGAGGATCCCACGGCGGTGCTCTGCGGGAAGGAGCTGAGGATGGGGCCGGGCAGGGTCACCACCACGGGGGAGGGCTGGATGACGACGGTGGAGTCCTGGCACTGCCTGACGCAGGGCTCGTTGCAGCTGTTGGCCAGCGGGGTCGGGCCGCAGGGCTGGCAGGGCAGGCACTGGTTGTAGCAGGACATGTCTCAGAGGTGGAGGTGAACCTGGGAGAGAGGACAGGGAAAAACAGGTGGTTGAAGAGCAGCCTGTCACCCCACCACCTCCGGACATCCTTACCCTCAGCCCAAAAGAGCCCTGCCAAGTGCAGCGAAGCCCAGGGAGCTCCCCACCTAGCCCATAGCTCAGGAGACATCTCAGCAAATCCATAACCTCGCTCCATGCCAAACATACCGCTTCCTTCCCTCTCCCAAGTAAAGCAGCTTCGAGACCCAGCATTGCACAAAGAGGCAGGTATGGGCAGAGAAATCCCAAAACAGGAGGAGGAAAAGGAAGAGGAGAAAGAGGAGGAGGCGGCTGAGGAAGACAAGAAAGAGCTTCAGAGTCACCTTGTTCCCAAGGAGGTGGAGGCGAGAGGAGTGGATGAGAGAGTGAGGAGAAGGACCCACTTTTATACTGCTCCTGCACCGCCCCGGGCGCATAGTCACTGCACGCGGTCAGTAATTTTCCAACAGACTTCACCTCCACAGCAAAACATCCTCCCTAATGGCACAGGTTGTGTTTTGGTTTCCGTCAATGCGGTCGTTTCATTTCCTCATTTCTGACATGACCATTAGGCCACGGAGGCTCTTTTGAAGTATTGGGATGAGAGGCCCAAGAAATTCCCGGGCAGGATGATACCAGTGCAGGCAGAAGATGTGCCTGCAAGTGCTGGAGGGGTATGTGCAGACAAAGGACATAGGTGAGGGGAAATAAATGTGGTGAGGCTCTTTACAACCCTCTGTGCAGGAAGGCGCACATGTCTTCCCACCAATGCAGTCCTCTCCTGGGGGCCCAAAGGCTCCTGTGACTGAGGACATGCCGCATCCTTCTCCCTCCCTGCCTGCCTCCCTGCTCGCGCCATCAGTTAGTGGCCACGGCCTCCAAAGGCAGGTGGGCTGTGGTGCTGGTTTGAAACGCCATTGCCCAAGGAAATCTACTTCTCCTCCTCCTCCTCCTCCTCCTCCTCCTCCTCCTCCTCCTCCTCCTCCTCCCTCCTCCTCCTCCTCCTCCTTCTTCTTCTTCTTCTTCTTCTTCTTCCTTCTTCTTCTTCTTCTTCTTCTTCTGGGGAGACATTTGGTGGTTTCTTTGATAAAGTCCGTCCCCTCTCATGGCTGTCTCTGGGGGTCCCTTACCAATGCCGCCAGCACACTAGCGGAAGGAAAATGCCATCCCAAAGCTCATAATTCCTCGACAAGCCATGCGGAGTTCGGTCCTGCCTCACAACATGAGGGATGCGTTGAGTCTCGGGACGGCACCTTATTGCTACCAGTCTCCTCACACCACACCATGTGCTTTGGTCAAAGGCTTGGATCCCTGACCTGCAGGACGCACAATGGCCTGGCCTGGAGCTGTGTACTTGGGTACGGCCCAGTGCTCGGGCTGGTTTTCCCTGGGCAGGGATGGAGCTGCCTGGCCACAGGGAATTCAGCCCTGTGTGGGTCACGGGCTTGCAGACAACACGCACTCCTGGCTTGGCCTCACGCCAAAAGGCTGACACACGGACAATCCAAAATTAGAGTGTGACTCGCCATGGGTAGGGAGAGTCTATCCCAGGAAGCTTGCCTACTGAAGGCGTTCCCTTGCCCTCCTGGGACACATCCAAGCTGCCTCCATGTCTGCAGGGCAGGGAAGTGCCTTGCCTCTTTGAAGGAGTCTTAGAGCTGGTTTTGTACGCAGGGCCCTTCTGAGCACATCCCCTCCCTGAGCATCCTCGGGCACGTGGCACTGCAGAGCCCTGCCAGTCCGCACTTGTAGGGCACTTGGGGGATGTTTCCTTGCCTCCCCAATGGTGCTGGGTTGAGCTCCAAGCTGAGGAGTCCTTTGGGCCTCATGTACACCTACACGTACAGCATTCCTAATCAGGAGTGCATCAGCTGGCTTGTACAGGCTGACTTTTCTCAGGCAGTCCTTGATTTGATGCCCACCCACTGCTGGGAGGGCTCCCCCCGCCCAGGGGTGGATGTTGCTCTTGTTGATTCCTGCCTGTTGCTCTTGATGCCCCTTGCAAGATTCAACGCAAGCTGAGCTTTGACTTTCCTAACAGCATCGCAACGTGCCGAGGAAATGTTTCTAAATGTTTTCCTCCTTTGCACCTTGTCCCTCCTTCTGCCTCGGGGATGCTGCCTTTTGACGCTGGTGCTCCGCCTTGAGTACTCCGCTTAGCCAAAGCCAGTCTGTTGAGACTTCTCCTTGTTT
>NW_026562067.1:0-20786 GCF_028858705.1 Grus americana
CGCTGTGAATGGGGCCATGGTAGAGGTTTCAGGAAAGACACAGCATTCGGGGCTGGGAAGTTTTGCCTGGGAGCATGCCCTGACGTTTGCAGTTTTGAGGCTGGAATCTCGAAAATAGCTAGAGAGATGCTAAGTCTCATCTCGGAGTTTTTGGATGCCTAAAGGAGCCTGCAGCCCCAGGTTTAGTAGCGCTGTGAATGGGGCCATGGTAGAGGTTTCAGGAAAGACACAGCATTCGGGGCTGGGAGGTTCCGCCTGGGAGCAGGGCCCGGACGTTTGCAGTTTTGACGGCGGAAGGCGCGTGAAGGCTGGCAAGCTGCTGCGTCGCATTACAGCGTTTTTGGTTGCGTAAAGGAGCCTGCATCCCCAGGGTTAGTAGGGCTGTGAATGGTGCGATGGTAGAGGTTTCAGCAAAAGACACAGCATTCGGGGCTGGCAGGTTTTGCCTGGGAGCAGTGTCCGCACCTTCTCAATTTTGATGGCTGAAGGCGGGCTAAGGCCAGCGAGCCGCTGCGTCGCACGTCGGACTTTTTCTATGACTAAAGTTCCCTACAGCCCCAGGGTTAGTAGGGCTGTGAATGGGGCCATAGTAGAGGTTTCAGGAAAGCAACACCATTTGGGGCTGGGACCTTTCGCCTGGGAGCAGGGCCCAGACGTTTGCAGTTTTGAGGGCTGAACTCGGGCTAAGGCCAGCGAGCCGCTGCGTCGCACGTCTGACTTTTTCTATGACTAAAGTTCCCTACAGCCCCAGTGCTAGAAGGGCTGTGAATGTGGCCATGGTAGAGGTTTCAGCAGAAGACACAGCATTCGGGGCTGACAGGTTTCGCCTGGGAGCAGGGCCCGGACGTTTGCAGTTTTGAGGCTGGAATCTCTAAAATGGCTAGAGAGATGCTAAGTCTCATCTCGGAGTTTTTGGATGCCTAAAGGAGCCTGCAGCTCCAGGGTCAGTAGCGCTGTGAATGGGGCCATGGTAGAGGTTTCAGGAAAGAAACACCTTTCGGAGCTGGCAGGTTTCCCCTGGGAGCAGGGCCCAAACGTTTTCAATTTTGAGGGCTGAAGGCGGGCTAAGGCCAGCGAGCCCCTGCGTCGCATATCGGAGTTTTCTGCGACTAGAGTTCCCTAGAGCCAGAAGGTTAGTAGGGCTGTGAATGGGGCCATGGTAGAGGTTTCAGGAAACAAATACCTTTAGGGGCTGGGAGGTTCCGCCTGGGAGCAGGGCCCGGACATTTGCAGTTTTGACGGCCGAAGGAGCGTGAAGGCTAGAAAGCTGCTCCGTCGCATTACGGCGTTTTTGGTTTCGTAAAGGAGCCTGCAATCCCAGGGTTACTAGGGTTGTGAATGGTGCGATGGTAGAGGTTTCAGCAGAAGACACAGCATTCGGGGCTGGGAGGTTTCGCCTGGGAGCAGGGTGCGGACGTTTGCAGTTTTGAGGCTGGAATCTCGAAAATGGCTAGAGAGATGCTAAGTCTCATCTCGGAGTTTTTGGATGCCTAAAGGAGGCTGCACCCACAGGGTTATTCGGGCAGTGAATGGGGCCATGGTAGAGGTTTCAGGAAAGAAACAGCATTCGGGGCTGACAGGTTTCGCCTGGGCACAGGGCCCGGACGTTTGCAGTTTTGAGGCTGAAATCTCGAAAATGGCTAGAGAGATGCTAAGTCTCATCTCGGAGTTTTTGGATGTCTAAAGGAGCCTGCAGCCCAAGGGTCAGTAGCGCTGTGAATGGGGCCATGGTAGAGGTTTCAGGAAAGACACAGCATTCGGGGCTGGGAAGTTTTGCCTGGGAGCATGCCCTGTCGTTTGCAGTTTTGAGGCTGGAATCTCGAAAATAGCTAGAGAGATGCTAAGTCTCATCTCGGAGTTTTTGGATGCCTAAAGGAGCCTGCAGCCCAAGGGTCAGTAGCGCTGTGAATGGGGCCATGGTAGAGGTTTCAGGAAAGACACAGCATTTGGGGCTGGGAGGTTCCGCCTGGGAGCAGGGCCCGGACGTTTGCAGTTTTGACGGCGGAAGGCGCGTGAAGGCTGGCAAGCTGCTGCGTCGCATTACAGCATTTTTGGTTGCGTAAAGGAGCCTGCATCCCCAGGGTTAGTAGGGCTGTGAATGGTGCGATGGTAGAGGTTTCAGCAAAAGACACAGCATTCGGGGCTGGCAGGTTTCGCCTGGGAGCAGTGTCCGCACCTTCTCAATTTTGATGGCTGAAGGCGGGCTAAGGCCAGCGAGCCGCTGCGTCGCACGTCGGACTTTTTCTATGACTAAAGTTCCCTACAGCCCCAGGGTTAGTAGGGCTGTGAATGGGGCCATAGTAGAGGTTTCAGGAAAGCAACACCATTTGGGGTTGGGACCTTTCGCCTGGGAGCAGGGCCCAGACGTTTGCAGTTTTGAGGGCTGAACTCGGGCTAAGGCCAGCGAGCCGCTGCGTCGCACGTCTGACTTTTTCTATGACTAAAGTTCCCTACAGCCCCAGTGCTAGAAGGGCTGTGAATGTGGCCATGGTAGAGGTTTCAGCAGAAGACACAGCATTCGGGGCTGGGAGGTTTCGCCTGGGAGCAGGGCCCGGACGTTTGCAGTTTTGAGGCTGGAATCTCGAAAATGGCTAGAGAGATGCTAAGTCTCATCTCGGAGTTTTTGGATGCCTAAAGGAGCCTGCAGCTCCAGGGTCAGTAGCGCTGTGACTGGGGCCATGGTAGAGGTTTCAGGAAAGAAACACCTTTCGGAGCTGGCAGGTTTCCCCTGGGAGCAGGGCCCAAACGTTTTCAATTTTGAGGGCTGAAGGCGGGCTAAGGCCAGCGAGCCCCTGCGTCGCATATCGGAGTTTTCTGCGACTAGAGTTCCCTACAGCCAGAAGGTTAGTAGGGCTGTGAATGGGGCCATGGTAGAGGTTTCAGGAAACAAATACCTTTAGGGGCTGGGAGGTTCCGCCTGGGAGCAGGGCCCGGACATTTGCAGTTTTGACGGCCGAAGGAGCGTGAAGGCTAGAAAGCTGCTCCGTCGCATTACGGCGTTTTTGGTTTCGTAAAGGAGCCTGCAATCCCAGGGTTACTAGGGTTGTGAATGGTGCGATGGTAGAGGTTTCAGCAGAAGACACAGCATTCGGGGCTGGGAGGTTTCGCCTGGGCGCAGGGTGCGGACGTTTGCAGTTTTGAGGCTGGAATCTCGAAAATGGCTAGAGAGATGCTAAGACGCATGTCGGAGTTTTTGGATGCCTAAAGGAGGCTGCAGCCACAGAGTTATTCGGGCAGTGAATGGGGCCATGGTAGAGGTTTCAGGAAAGAAACAGCATTCGGGGCTGGGAGGTTTCGCCTGGGAGCAGGGCCCGGACGTTTGCAGTTTTGAGGCTGGAATCTCGAAAATGGCTAGAGAGATGCTAAGTCTCATCTCGGAGTTTTTGGATGCCTAAAGGAGCCTGCAGCCCCAGGGTCAGTAGCGCTGTGAATGGGGCCATGGTAGAGGTTTCAGGAAAGACACAGCATTCGGGGCTGGGAAGTTTTGCCTGGGAGCATGCCCTGACGTTTGCAGTTTTGAGGCTGGAATCTCGAAAATAGCTAGAGAGATGCTAAGTCTCATCTCGGAGTTTTTGGATGCCTAAAGGAGCCTGCAGCCCCAGGTTTAGTAGCGCTGTGAATGGGGCCATGGTAGAGGTTTCAGGAAAGACACAGCATTCGGGGCTGGGAGGTTCCGCCTGGGAGCAGGGCCCGGACGTTTGCAGTTTTGACGGCGGAAGGCGCGTGAAGGCTGGCAAGCTGCTGCGTCGCATTACGGCGTTTTTGGTTGCGTAAAGGAGCCTGCATCCCCAGGGTTAGTAGGGCTGTGAATGGTGCGATGGTAGAGGTTTCAGCAAAAGACACAGCATTCGGGGCTGGCAGGTTTCGCCTGGGAGCAGTGTCCGCACGTTCTCAATTTTGATGGCTGAAGGCGGGCTAAGGCCAGCGAGCCGCTGCGTCGCACGTCGGACTTTTTCTATGACTAAAGTTCCCTACAGCCCCAGGGTTAGTAGGGCTGTGAATGTGGCCATGGTAGAGGTTTCAGCAGAAGACACAGCATTCGGGGCTGACAGGTTTCGCCTGGGCGCAGGGCCCGGACGTTTGCAGTTTTGAGGCTGGAATCTCGAAAATGGCTAGAGAGATGCTAAGTCTCATCTCGGAGTTTTTGGATGCCTAAAGGAGCCTGCAGCTCCAGGGTCAGTAGCGCTGTGAATGGGGCCATGGTAGAGGTTTCAGGAAAGAAACACCTTTCGGAGCTGGCAGGTTTCCCCTGGGAGCAGGGCCCAAACGTTTTCAATTTTGAGGGCTGAAGGCGGGCTAAGGCCAGCGAGCCCCTGCGTCGCATATCGGAGTTTTCTGCGACTAGAGTTCCCTACAGCCAGAAGGTTAGTAGGGCTGTGAATGGGGCCATGGTAGAGGTTTCAGGAAACAAACACCTTTAGGGGCTGGGAGGTTCCGCCTGGGAGCAGGGCCCGGACATTTGCAGTTTTGACGGCCGAAGGAGCGTGAAGGCTAGAAAGCTGCTCCGTCGCATTACGGCGTTTTTGGTTTCGTAAAGGAGCCTGCAATCCCAGGGTTACTAGGGTTGTGAATGGTGCGATGGTAGAGGTTTCAGCAGAAGACACAGCATTCGGGGCTG
The DNA here is from genome assembly GCF_028858705.1 of Grus americana. Taxonomy (NCBI): domain Eukaryota; kingdom Metazoa; phylum Chordata; class Aves; order Gruiformes; family Gruidae; genus Grus; species Grus americana. The sequence continues at coordinate 4,619 of NW_026562067.1, forward strand.
GGAGGTTTCGCCTGGGTGCAGGGTGCGGACGTTTGCAGTTTTGAGGCTGGAATCTCGAAAATGGCTAGAGAGATGCTAAGACGCATGTCGGAGTTTTTGGATGCCTAAAGGAGGCTGCAGCCACAGAGTTATTCGGGCAGTGAATGGGGCCATGGTAGAGGTTTCAGGAAAGAAACAGCATTCGGGGCTGGGAGGTTTCGCCTGGGAGCAGGGCCCGGACGTTTGCAGTTTTGAGGCTGGAATCTCGAAAATGGCTAGAGAGATGCTAAGACGCATGTCGGAGTTTTTGGATGCCTAAAGGAGGCTGCAGCCACAGGGTTAGTCGGGCAGTGAATGGGGCCATGGTAGAGGTTTCAGGAAAGAAACAGCATTCGGGGCTGACAGGTTTCGCCTGGGCACAGGGCCCGGATGTTTGCAGTTTTGAGGCTGGAATCTCGAAAATGGCTAGAGAGATGCTAAGTCTCATCTCGGAGTTTTTGGATGCCTAAAGGAGCCTGCAGCCCCAGGTTTAGTAGCGCTGTGAATGGGGCCATGGTAGAGGTTTCAGGAAAGACACGGCATTCGGGGCTGGGAGGTTCCGCCTGGGAGCAGGGCCCGGACGTTTTCAATTTTGACGGCGGAAGGCGCGTGAAGGCTGGCAAGCTGCTGCATCGCATTACGGCGTTTTTGGTTGCGTAAAGGAGCCTGCATCCCCAGGGTTAGTAGGGCTGTGAATGGTGCGATGGTAGAGGTTTCAGCAAAAGACAGAGCATTCGGGGCTGGCAGGTTTCGCCTGGGAGCAGTGTCCTCACGTTCTCAATTTTGATGGCTGAAGGCGGGCTAAGGCCAGCGAGCCGCTGCGTCGCATATCGGACTTTTTCTATGACTAAAGTTCCCTACAGCCCCAGTGCTAGAAGGGCTGTGAATGTGGCCATGGTAGAGGTTTCAGCAGAAGACACAGCATTCGGGGCTGGGAGGTTTCGCCTGGGAGCAGGGCCCGGACGTTTGCAGTTTTGAGGCTGGAATCTCGAAAATGGCTAGAGAGATGCTAAGTCTCATCTCGGAGTTTTTGGATGCCTAAAGGAGCCTGCAGCTCCAGGGTCAGTAGCGCTGTGAATGGGGCCATGGTAGAGGTTTCAGGAAAGAAACACCTTTCGGAGCTGGCAGGTTTCCCCTGGAAGCAGGGCCCAAACGTTTTCAATTTTGAGGGCTGAAGGCGGGCTAAGGCCAGCGAGCCCCTGCTTCGCATATCGGAGTTTTCTGCGACTAGAGTTCCCTACAGCCAGAAGGTTAGTAGGGCTGTGAATGGGGCCATGGTAGAGGTTTCAGGAAACAAACACCTTTAGGGGCTGGGAGGTTCCGCCTGGGAGCAGGGCCCGGACATTTGCAGTTTTGACGGCCGAAGGAGCGTGAAGGCTAGAAAGCTGCTCCGTCGCATTACGGCGTTTTTGGTTTCGTAAAGGAGCCTGCAATCCCAGGGTTACTAGGGTTGTGAATGGTGCGATGGTAGAGGTTTCAGCAGAAGACACAGCATTCGGGGCTGGGAGGTTTCGCCTGGGTGCAGGGTGCGGACGTTTGCAGTTTTGAGGCTGGAATCTCGAAAATGGCTAGAGAGATGCTAAGACGCATGTTGGAGTTTTTGGATGCCTAAAGGAGTCTGCAGCCACAGAGTTATTCGGGCAGTGAATGGGGCCATGGTAGAGGTTTCAGGAAAGAAACAGCATTCGGGGCTGACAGGTTTCGCCTGGGAGCAGGGCCCGGACGTTTGCAGTTTTGAGGCTGGAATCTCGAAAATGGCTAGAGAGATGCTAAGTCTCATCTCGGAGTTTTTGGATGCCTAAAGGAGCCTGCAGCCCAAGGGTCAGTAGCGCTGTGAATGGGGCCATGGTAGAGGTTTCAGGAAAGACACAGCATTCGGGGCTGGGAAGTTTTGCCTGGGAGCATGCCCTGTCGTTTGCAGTTTTGAGGCTGGAATCTCGAAAATAGCTAGAGAGATGCTAAGTCTCATCTCGGAGTTTTTGGATGCCTAAAGGAGCCTGCAGCCCAAGGGTCAGTAGCGCTGTGAATGGGGCCATGGTAGAGGTTTCAGGAAAGACACAGCATTTGGGGCTGGGAGGTTCCGCCTGGGAGCAGGGCCCGGACGTTTGCAGTTTTGACGGCGGAAGGCGCGTGAAGGCTGGCAAGCTGCTGCGTCGCATTACAGCATTTTTGGTTGCGTAAAGGAGCCTGCATCCCCAGGGTTAGTAGGGCTGTGAATGGTGCGATGGTAGAGGTTTCAGCAAAAGACACAGCATTCGGGGCTGGCAGGTTTCGCCTGGGAGCAGTGTCCGCACCTTCTCAATTTTGATGGCTGAAGGCGGGCTAAGGCCAGCGAGCCGCTGCGTCGCACGTCGGACTTTTTCTATGACTAAAGTTCCCTACAGCCCCAGGGTTAGTAGGGCTGTGAATGGGGCCATAGTAGAGGTTTCAGGAAAGCAACACCATTTGGGGTTGGGACCTTTCGCCTGGGAGCAGGGCCCAGACGTTTGCAGTTTTGAGGGCTGAACTCGGGCTAAGGCCAGCGAGCCGCTGCGTCGCACGTCTGACTTTTTCTATGCCTAAAGTTCCCTACAGCCCCAGTGCTAGAAGGGCTGTGAATGGTGCGATGGTAGAGGTTTCAGCAGAAGACACAGCATTCGGGGCTGGGAGGTTTCGCCTGGGAGCAGGGCCCGGACGTTTGCAGTTTTGAGGCTGGAATCTCGAAAATGGCTAGAGAGATGCTAAGTCTCATCTCGGAGTTTTTGGATGCCTAAAGGAGCCTGCAGCTCCAGGGTCAGTAGCGCTGTGAATGGGGCCATGGTAGAGGTTTCAGGAAAGAAACACCTTTCGGAGCTGGCAGGTTTCCCCTGGGAGCAGGGCCCAAACGTTTTCAATTTTGAGGGCTGAAGGCGGGCTAAGGCCAGCGAGCCCCTGCGTCGCATATCGGAGTTTTCTGCGACTAGAGTTCCCTACAGCCAGAAGGTTAGTAGGGCTGTGAATGGGGCCATGGTAGAGGTTTCAGGAAACAAACACCTTTAGGGGCTGGGAGGTTCCGCCTGGGAGCAGGGCCCGGACATTTGCAGTTTTGACGGCCGAAGGAGCGTGAAGGCTAGAAAGCTGCTCCGTCGCATTACGGCGTTTTTGGTTTCGTAAAGGAGCCTGCAATCCCAGGGTTACTAGGGTTGTGAATGGTGCGATGGTAGAGGTTTCAGCAGAAGACACAGCATTCGGGGCTGGGAGGTTTCGCCTGGGAGCAGGGTGCGGACGTTTGCAGTTTTGAGGCTGGAATCTCGAAAATGGCTAGAGAGATGCTAAGTCTCATCTCGGAGTTTTTGGATGCCTAAAGGAGGCTGCACCCACAGGGTTATTCGGGCAGTGAATGGGGCCATGGTAGAGGTTTCAGGAAAGAAACAGCATTCGGGGCTGACAGGTTTCGCCTGGGCACAGGGCCCGGACGTTTGCAGTTTTGAGGCTGAAATCTCGAAAATGGCTAGAGAGATGCTAAGTCTCATCTCGGAGTTTTTGGATGCCTAAAGGAGCCTGCAGCCCAAGGGTCAGTAGCGCTGTGAATGGGGCCATGGTAGAGGTTTCAGGAAAGACACAGCATTCGGGGCTGGGAAGTTTTGCCTGGGAGCATGCCCTGTCGTTTGCAGTTTTGAGGCTGGAATCTCGAAAATAGCTAGAGAGATGCTAAGTCTCATCTCGGAGTTTTTGGATGCCTAAAGGAGCCTGCAGCCCCAGGTTTAGTAGCGCTGTGAATGGGGCCATGGTAGAGGTTTCAGGAAAGACACAGCATTTGGGGCTGGGAGGTTCCGCCTGGGAGCAGGGCCCGGACGTTTGCAGTTTTGACGGCGGAAGGCGCGTGAAGGCTGGCAAGCTGCTGCGTCGCATTACAGCGTTTTTGGTTGCGTAAAGGAGCCTGCATCCCCAGGGTTAGTAGGGCTGTGAATGGTGCGATGGTAGAGGTTTCAGCAAAAGACACAGCATTCGGGGCTGGCAGGTTTTGCCTGGGAGCAGTGTCCGCACCTTCTCAATTTTGATGGCTGAAGGCGGGCTAAGGCCAGCGAGCCGCTGCGTCGCACGTCGGACTTTTTCTATGACTAAAGTTCCCTACAGCCCCAGGGTTAGTAGGGCTGTGAATGGGGCCATAGTAGAGGTTTCAGGAAAGCAACACCATTTGGGGCTGGGACCTTTCGCCTGGGAGCAGGGCCCAGACATTTGCAGTTTTGAGGGCTGAACTCGGGCTAAGGCCAGCGAGCCGCTGCGTCGCACGTCTGACTTTTTCTATGACTAAAGTTCCCTACAGCCCCAGTGCTAGAAGGGCTGTGAATGTGGCCATGGTAGAGGTTTCAGCAAAAGACACAGCATTCGGGGCTGGGAGGTTTCGCCTGGGCACAGGGCCCGGACGTTTGCAGTTTTGAGGCTGGAATCTCGAAAATGGCTAGAGAGATGCTAAGTCTCATCTCGGAGTTTTTTGGATGCCTAAAGGAGCCTGCAGCTCCAGGGTCAGTAGCGCTGTGACTGGGGCCATGGTAGAGGTTTCAGGAAAGAAACACCTTTCGGAGCTGGCAGGTTTCCCCTGGGAGCAGGGCCCAAACGTTTTCAATTTTGAGGGCTGAAGGCGGGCTAAGGCCAGCGAGCCCCTGCGTCGCATATCGGAGTTTTCTGCGACTAGAGTTCCCTACAGCCAGAAGGTTAGTAGGGCTGTGAATGGGGCCATGGTAGAGGTTTCAGGAAACAAATACCTTTAGGGGCTGGGAGGTTCCGCCTGGGAGCAGGGCCCGGACATTTGCAGTTTTGACGGCCGAAGGAGCGTGAAGGCTAGAAAGCTGCTCCGTCGCATTACGGCGTTTTTGGTTTCGTAAAGGAGCCTGCAATCCCAGGGTTACTAGGGTTGTGAATGGTGCGATGGTAGAGGTTTCAGCAGAAGACACAGCATTCGGGGCTGGGAGGTTTCGCCTGGGTGCAGGGTGCGGACGTTTGCAGTTTTGAGGCTGGAATCTCGAAAATGGCTAGAGAGATGCTAAGACGCATGTCGGAGTTTTTGGATGCCTAAAGGAGGCTGCAGCCACAGAGTTATTCGGGCAGTGAATGGGGCCATGGTAGAGGTTTCAGGAAAGAAACAGCATTCGGGGCTGACAGGTTTCGCCTGGGAGCAGGGCCCGGACGTTTGCAGTTTTGAGGCTGAAATCTCGAAAATGGCTAGAGAGATGCTAAGACGCATGTCGGAGTTTTTGGATGTCTAAAGGAGCCTGCAGCCCAAGGGTCAGTAGCGCTGTGAATGGGGCCATGGTAGAGGTTTCAGGAAAGACACAGCATTCGGGGCTGGGAAGTTTTGCCTGGGAGCATGCCCTGTCGTTTGCAGTTTTGAGGCTGGAATCTCGAAAATAGCTAGAGAGATGCTAAGTCTCATCTCGGAGTTTTTGGATGCCTAAAGGAGCCTGCAGCCCCAGGTTTAGTAGCGCTGTGAATGGGGCCATGGTAGAGGTTTCAGGAAAGACACAGCATTTGGGGCTGGGAGGTTCCGCCTGGGAGCAGGGCCCGGACGTTTGCAGTTTTGACGGCGGAAGGCGCGTGAAGGCTGGCAAGCTGCTGCGTCGCATTACAGCGTTTTTGGTTGCGTAAAGGAGCCTGCATCCCCAGGGTTAGTAGGGCTGTGAATGGTGCGATGGTAGAGGTTTCAGCAAAAGACACAGCATTCGGGGCTGGCAGGTTTTGCCTGGGAGCAGTGTCCGCACCTTCTCAATTTTGATGGCTGAAGGCGGGCTAAGGCCAGCGAGCCGCTGCGTCGCACGTCGGACTTTTTCTATGACTAAAGTTCCCTACAGCCCCAGGGTTAGTAGGGCTGTGAATGGGGCCATAGTAGAGGTTTCAGGAAAGCAACACCATTTGGGGCTGGGACCTTTCGCCTGGGAGCAGGGCCCAGACATTTGCAGTTTTGAGGGCTGAACTCGGGCTAAGGCCAGCGAGCCGCTGCGTCGCACGTCTGACTTTTTCTATGACTAAAGTTCCCTACAGCCCCAGTGCTAGAAGGGCTGTGAATGTGGCCATGGTAGAGGTTTCAGCAGAAGACACAGCATTCGGGGCTGGGAGGTTTCGCCTGGGCACAGGGCCCGGACGTTTGCAGTTTTGAGGCTGGAATCTCGAAAATGGCTAGAGAGATGCTAAGTCTCATCTCGGAGTTTTTTGGATGCCTAAAGGAGCCTGCAGCTCCAGGGTCAGTAGCGCTGTGACTGGGGCCATGGTAGAGGTTTCAGGAAAGAAACACCTTTCGGAGCTGGCAGGTTTCCCCTGGGAGCAGGGCCCAAACGTTTTCAATTTTGAGGGCTGAAGGCGGGCTAAGGCCAGCGAGCCCCTGCGTCGCATATCGGAGTTTTCTGCGACTAGAGTTCCCTACAGCCAGAAGGTTAGTAGGGCTGTGAATGGGGCCATGGTAGAGGTTTCAGGAAACAAATACCTTTAGGGGCTGGGAGGTTCCGCCTGGGAGCAGGGCCCGGACATTTGCAGTTTTGACGGCCGAAGGAGCGTGAAGGCTAGAAAGCTGCTCCGTCGCATTACGGCGTTTTTGGTTTCGTAAAGGAGCCTGCAATCCCAGGGTTACTAGGGTTGTGAATGGTGCGATGGTAGAGGTTTCAGCAGAAGACACAGCATTCGGGGCTGGGAGGTTTCGCCTGGGTGCAGGGTGCGGACGTTTGCAGTTTTGAGGCTGGAATCTCGAAAATGGCTAGAGAGATGCTAAGACGCATGTCGGAGTTTTTGGATGCCTAAAGGAGGCTGCAGCCACAGAGTTATTCGGGCAGTGAATGGGGCCATGGTAGAGGTTTCAGGAAAGAAACAGCATTCGGGGCTGACAGGTTTCGCCTGGGAGCAGGGCCCGGACGTTTGCAGTTTTGAGGCTGGAATCTCGAAAATGGCTAGAGAGATGCTAAGTCTCATCTCCGAGTTTTTGGATGCCTAAAGGAGCCTGCAGCCCCAGGGTCAGTAGCGCTGTGAATGGGGCCATGGTAGAGGTTTCAGGAAAGACACAGCATTCGGGGCTGGGAAGTTTTGCCTGGGAGCATGCCCTGACGTTTGCAGTTTTGAGGCTGGAATCTCGAAAATAGCTAGAGAGATGCTAAGTCTCATCTCGGAGTTTTTGGATGCCTAAAGGAGCCTGCAGCCCCAGGTTTAGTAGCGCTGTGAATGGGGCCATGGTAGAGGTTTCAGGAAAGACACAGCATTCGGGGCTGGGAGGTTCCGCCTGGGAGCAGGGCCCGGACGTTTGCAGTTTTGACGGCGGAAGGCGCGTGAAGGCTGGCAAGCTGCTGCGTCGCATTACGGCGTTTTTGGTTGCGTAAAGGAGCCTGCATCCCCAGGGTTAGTAGGGCTGTGAATGGTGCGATGGTAGAGGTTTCAGCAAAAGACACAGCATTTGGGGCTGGCAGGTTTCGCCTGGGAGCAGTGTCCGCACGTTCTCAATTTTGATGGCTGAAGGCGGGCTAAGGCCAGCGAGCCGCTGCGTCGCACGTCGGACTTTTTCTATGACTAAAGTTCCCTACAGCCCCAGGGTTAGTAGGGCTGTGAATGTGGCCATGGTAGAGGTTTCAGCAGAAGACACAGCATTCGGGGCTGACAGGTTTCGCCTGGGCGCAGGGCCCGGACGTTTGCAGTTTTGAGGCTGGAATCTCGAAAATGGCTAGAGAGATGCTAAGTCTCATCTCGGAGTTTTTGGATGCCTAAAGGAGCCTGCAGCTCCAGGGTCAGTAGCGCTGTGAATGGGGCCATGGTAGAGGTTTCAGGAAAGAAACACCTTTCGGAGCTGGCAGGTTTCCCCTGGGAGCAGGGCCCAAACGTTTTCAATTTTGAGGGCTGAAGGCGGGCTAAGGCCAGCAGCCCCTGCTTCGCATATCGGAGTTTTCTGCGACTAGAGTTCCCTACAGCCAGAAGGTTAGTAGGGCTGTGAATGGGGCCATGGTAGAGGTTTCAGGAAACAAACACCTTTAGGGGCTGGGAGGTTCCGCCTGGGAGCAGGGCCCGGACATTTGCAGTTTTGACGGCCGAAGGAGCGTGAAGGCTAGAAAGCTGCTCCGTCGCATTACGGCGTTTTTGGTTTCGTAAAGGAGCCTGCAATCCCAGGGTTACTAGGGTTGTGAATGGTGCAATGGTAGAGGTTTCAGCAGAAGACACAGCATTCGGGGCTGGGAGGTTTCGCCTGGGTGCAGGGTGCGGACGTTTGCAGTTTTGAGGCTGGAATCTCGAAAATGGCTAGAGAGATGCTAAGACGCATGTCGGAGTTTTTGGATGCCTAAAGGAGGCTGCAGCCACAGAGTTATTCGGGCAGTGAATGGGGCCATGGTAGAGGTTTCAGGAAAGAAACAGCATTCGGGGCTGACAGGTTTCGCCTGGGAGCAGGGCCCGGACGTTTGCAGTTTTGAGGCTGGAATCTCGAAAATGGCTAGAGAGATGCTAAGACGCATGTCGGAGTTTTTGGATGCCTAAAGGAGGCTGCAGCCACAGGGTTATTCGGGCAGTGAATGGGGCCATGGTAGAGGTTTCAGGAAAGAAACAGCATTCGGGGCTGACAGGTTTCGCCTGGGCACAGGGCCCGGATGTTTGCAGTTTTGAGGCTGGAATCTCGAAAATGGCTAGAGAGATGCTAAGTCTCATCTCGGAGTTTTTGGATGCCTAAAGGAGCCTGCAGCCCCAGGTTTAGTAGCGCTGTGAATGGGGCCATGGTAGAGGTTTCAGGAAAGACACGGCATTCGGGGCTGGGAGGTTCCGCCTGGGAGCAGGGCCCGGACGTTTTCAATTTTGACGGCGGAAGGCGCGTGAAGGCTGGCAAGCTGCTGCATCGCATTACGGCGTTTTTGGTTGCGTAAAGGAGCCTGCATCCCCAGGGTTAGTAGGGCTGTGAATGGTGCGATGGTAGAGGTTTCAGCAAAAGACAGAGCATTCGGGGCTGGCAGGTTTCGCCTGGGAGCAGTGTCCTCACGTTCTCAATTTTGATGGCTGAAGGCGGGCTAAGGCCAGCAAGCCGCTGCGTCGCATATCGGACTTTTTCTATGACTAAAGTTCCCTACAGCCCCAGTGCTAGAAGGGCTGTGAATGTGGCCATGGTAGAGGTTTCAGCAGAAGACACAGCATTCGGGGCTGGGAGGTTTCGCCTGGGAGCAGGGCCCGGACGTTTGCAGTTTTGAGGCTGGAATCTCGAAAATGGCTAGAGAGATGCTAAGTCTCATCTCGGAGTTTTTGGATGCCTAAAGGAGCCTGCAGCTCCAGGGTCAGTAGCGCTGTGAATGGGGCCATGGTAGAGGTTTCAGGAAAGAAACACCTTTCGGAGCTGGCAGGTTTCCCCTGGAAGCAGGGCCCAAACGTTTTCAATTTTGAGGGCTGAAGGCGGGCTAAGGCCAGCGAGCCGCTGCGTCGCATATCGGAGTTTTCTGCGACTAGAGTTCCCTACAGCCAGAAGGTTAGTAGGGCTGTGAATGGGGCCATGGTAGAGGTTTCAGGAAACAAACACCTTTAGGGGCTGGGAGGTTCCGCCTGGGAGCAGGGCCCGGACATTTGCAGTTTTGACGGCCGAAGGAGCGTGAAGGCTAGAAAGCTGCTCCGTCGCATTACGGCGTTTTTGGTTTCGTAAAGGAGCCTGCAATCCCAGGGTTACTAGGGTTGTGAATGGTGCGATGGTAGAGGTTTCAGCAGAAGACACAGCATTCGGGGCTGGGAGGTTTCGCCTGGGTGCAGGGTGCGGACGTTTGCAGTTTTGAGGCTGGAATCTCGAAAATGGCTAGAGAGATGCTAAGACGCATGTTGGAGTTTTTGGATGCCTAAAGGAGGCTGCAGCCACAGAGTTATTCGGGCAGTGAATGGGGCCATGGTAGAGGTTTCAGGAAAGAAACAGTATTCGGGGCTGACAGGTTTCGCCTGGGAGCAGGGCCCGGACGTTTGCAGTTTTGAGGCTGGAATCTCGAAAATGGCTAGAGAGATGCTAAGTCTCATCTCGGAGTTTTTGGATGCCTAAAGGAGCCTGCAGCCCAAGGGTCAGTAGCGCTGTGAATGGGGCCATGGTAGAGGTTTCAGGAAAGACACAGCATTCGGGGCTGGGAAGTTTTGCCTGGGAGCATGCCCTGACGTTTGCAGTTTTGAGGCTGGAATCTCGAAAATAGCTAGAGAGATGCTAAGTCTCATCTCGGAGTTTTTGGATGCCTAAAGGAGCCTGCAGCCCCAATGTTAGTAGCGCTGTGAATGGGGCCATGGTAGAGGTTTCAGGAAAGACACAGCATTTGGGGCTGGGAGGTTCCGCCTGGGAGCAGGGCCCGGACGTTTGCAGTTTTGACGGCGGAAGGCGCGTGAAGGCTGGCAAGCTGCTGCATCGCATTACGGCGTTTTTGGTTGCGTAAAGGAGCCTGCATCCCCAGGGTTAGTAGGGCTGTGAATGGTGCGATGGTAGAGGTTTCAGCAAAAGACACAGCATTCGGGGCTGGCAGGTTTCGCCTGGGAGCAGTGTCCGCACGTTCTCAATTTTGATGGCTGAAGGCGGGCTAAGGCCAGCGAGCCGCTGCGTCGCACGTCGGACTTTTTCTATGACTAAAGTTCCCTACAGCCCCAGTGCTAGAAGGGCTGTGAATGTGGCCATGGTAGAGGTTTCAGCAGAAGACACAGCATTCGGGGCTGGGAGGTTTCGCCTGGGAGCAGGGCCCGGACGTTTGCAGTTTTGAGGCTGGAATCTCGAAAATGGCTAGAGATATGCTAAGTCTCATCTCCGAGTTTTTGGATGCCTAAAGGAGCCTGCAGCTCCAGGGTCAGTAGCGCTGTGAATGGGGCCATGGTAGAGGTTTCAGGAAAGAAACACCTTTCGGAGCTGGCAGGTTTCCCCTGGAAGCAGGGCCCAAACGTTTTCAATTTTGAGGGCTGAAGGCGGGCTAAGGCCAGCGAGCCCCTGCGTCGCATATCGGAGTTTTCTGCGACTAGAGTTCCCTACAGCCAGAAGGTTAGTAGGGCTGTGAATGGGGCCATGGTAGAGGTTTCAGGAAACAAACACCTTTAGGGGCTGGGAGGTTCCGCCTGGGAGCAGGGCCCGGACATTTGCAGTTTTGACGGCCGAAGGAGCGTGAAGGCTAGAAAGCTGCTCCGTCGCATTACGGCGTTTTTGGTTTCGTAAAGGAGCCTGCAATCCCAGGGTTACTAGGGTTGTGAATGGTGCGATGGTAGAGGTTTCAGCAGAAGACACAGCATTCGGGGCTGGGAGGTTTCGCCTGGGCACAGGGCCCGGACGTTTGCAGTTTTGAGGCTGGAATCTCGAAAATGGCTAGAGAGATGCTAAGTCTCATCTCGGAGTTTTTGGATGCCTAAAGGAGGCTGCAGCCACAGAGTTATTCGGGCAGTGAATGGGGCCATGGTAGAGGTTTCAGGAAAGAAACAGCATTCGGGGCTGACAGGTTTTGCCTGGGAGCATGCCCTGACGTTTGCAGTTTTGAGGCTGGAATCTCGAAAATAGCTAGAGAGATGCTAAGACGCATGTCGGAGTTTTTGGATGCCTAAAGGAGCCTGCAGCCCCAGGTTTAGTAGCGCTGTGAATGGGGCCATGGTAGAGGTTTCAGGAAAGACACAGCATTTGGGGCTGGGAGGTTCCGCCTGGGAGCAGGGCCCGGACGTTTGCAGTTTTGACGGCGGAAGGCGCGTGAAGGCTGGCAAGCTGCTGCGTCGCATTACAGTGTTTTTGGTTGCGTAAAGGAGCCTGCATCCCCAGGGTTGGTAGGGCTGTGAATGGTGCGATGGTAGAGGTTTCAGCAAAAGACACAGCATTCGGGGCTGGCAGGTTTCGCCTGGGAGCAGTGTCCGCACGTTCTCAATTTTGATGGCTGAAGGCGTGCTAAGGCCAGCGAGCCGCTGCGTCGCACGTCGGACTTTTTCTATGACTAAAGTTCCCTACAGCCCCAGGGTTAGTAGGGCTGTGAATGGGGCCATAGTAGAGGTTTCAGGAAAGCAACACCATTTGGGGCTGGGACCTTTCGCCTGGGAGCAGGGCCCAGACGTTTGCAGTTTTGAGGGCTGAACTCGGGCTAAGGCCAGCGAGCCGCTGCGTCGCACGTCTGACTTTTTCTATGACTAAAGTTCCCTATAGCCCCAGTGCTAGAAGGGCTGTGAATGGTGCGATGGTAGAGGTTTCAGCAGAAGACACAGCATTCGGGGCTGGGAGGTTTCGCCTGGGAGCAGGGCCCGGACGTTTGCAGTTTTGAGGCTGGAATCTCGAAAATGGCTAGAGAGATGCTAAGTCTCATCTCCGAGTTTTTGGATGCCTAAAGGAGCCTGCAGCTCCAGGGTCAGTAGCGCTGTGAATGGGGCCATGGTAGAGGTTTCAGGAAAGAAACACCTTTCGGAGCTGGCAGGTTTCCCCTGGGAGCAGGGCCCAAACGTTTTCAATTTTGAGGGCTGAAGGCGGGCTAAGGCCAGCGAGCCCCTGCGTCGCATATCGGAGTTTTCTGCGACTAGAGTTCCCTACAGCCAGAAGGTTAGTAGGGCTGTGAATGGGGCCATGGTAGAGGTTTCAGGAAACAAACACCTTTAGGGGCTGGGAGGTTCCGCCTGGGAGCAGGGCCCGGACATTTGCAGTTTTGACGGCCGAAGGAGCGTGAAGGCTAGAAAGCTGCTCCGTCGCATTACGGCGTTTTTGGTTTCGTAAAGGAGCCTGCAATCCCAGGGTTACTAGGGCTGTGAATGGTGCGATGGTAGAGGTTTCAGCAGAAGACACAGCATTCGGGGCTGGGAGGTTTCGCCTGGGTGCAGGGTGCGGACGTTTGCAGTTTTGAGGCTGGAATCTCGAAAATGGCTAGAGAGATGCTAAGACGCATGTCGGAGTTTTTGGATGCCTAAAGGAGGCTGCAGCCACAGAGTTATTCGGGCAGTGAATGGGGCCATGGTAGAGGTTTCAGGAGAAAACAGCATTCGGGGCTGACAGGTTTTGCCTGGGAGCAGGGCCCTGACGTTTGCAGTTTTGAGGCTGGAATCTCGAAAATAGCTAGAGAGATGCTAAGACGCATGTCGGAGTTTTTGGATGCCTAAAGGAGCCTGCAGCCCCAGGTTTAGTAGCGCTGTGAATGGGGCCATGGTAGAGGTTTCAGGAAAGACACAGCATTCGGGGCTGGGAGGTTCCGCCTGGGAGCAGGGCCCGGACGTTTGCAGTTTTGACGGCCGAAGGCGCGTGAAGGCTGGCAAGCTGCTGCGTCGCATTACAGTGTTTTTGGTTGCGTAAAGGAGCCTGCATCCCCAGGGTTGGTAGGGCTGTGAATGGTGCGATGGTAGAGGTTTCAGCAAAAGACACAGCATTCGGGGCTGGCAGGTTTCGCCTGGGAGCAGTGTCCGCACCTTCTCAATTTTGATGGCTGAAGGCGGGCTAAGGCCAGCGAGCCGCTGCGTCGCACGTCGGACTTTTTCTATGACTAAAGTTCCCTACAGCCCCAGGGTTAGTAGGGCTGTGAATGGGGCCATAGTAGAGGTTTCAGGAAAGCAACACCATTTGGGGCTGGGACCTTTCGCCTGGGAGCAGGGCCCAGACGTTTGCAGTTTTGAGGGCTGAACTCGGGCTAAGGCCAGCGAGCCGCTGCGTCGCACGTCTGACTTTTTCTATGCCTAAAGTTCCCTACAGCCCCAGTGCTAGAAGGGCTGTGAATGGTGCGATGGTAGAGGTTTCAGCAGAAGACACAGCATTCGGGGCTGGGAGGTTTCGCCTGGGAGCAGGGCCCGGACGTTTGCAGTTTTGAGGCTGGAATCTCGAAAATGGCTAGAGAGATGCTAAGTCTCATCTCCGAGTTTTTGGATGCCTAAAGGAGCCTGCAGCTCCAGGGTCAGTAGCGCTGTGAATGGGGCCATGGTAGAGGTTTCAGGAAAGAAACACCTTTCGGAGCTGGCAGGTTTCCCCTGGGAGCAGGGCCCAAACGTTTTCAATTTTGAGGGCTGAAGGCGGGCTAAGGCCAGCGAGCCCCTGCGTCGCATATCGGAGTTTTCTGCGACTAGAGTTCCCTACAGCCAGAAGGTTAGTAGGGCTGTGAATGGGGCCATGGTAGAGGTTTCAGGAAACAAACACCTTTAGGGGCTGGGAGGTTCCGCCTGGGAGCAGGGCCCGGACATTTGCAGTTTTGACGGCCGAAGGAGCGTGAAGGCTAGAAAGCTGCTCCGTCGCATTACGGCGTTTTTGGTTTCGTAAAGGAGCCTGCAATCCCAGGGTTACTAGGGTTGTGAATGGTGCGATGGTAGAGGTTTCAGCAGAAGACACAGCATTCGGAGCTGGGAGGTTTTGCCTGGGCACAGGGTGCGGACGTTTGCAGTTTTGAGGCTGGAATCTCGAAAATGGCTAGAGAGATGCTAAGACGTATGTCGGAGTTTTTGGATGCCTAAAGGAGGCTGCAGCCACAGAGTTATTCGGGCAGTGAATGGGGCCATGGTAGAGGTTTCAGGAAAGAAACAGCATTCGGGGCTGACAGGTTTTGCCTGGGAGCATGCCCTGACGTTTGCAGTTTTGAGGCTGGAATCTCGAAAACAGCTAGAGAGATGCTAAGTCTCATCTCGGAGTTTTTGGATGCCTAAAGGAGGCTGCAGCCCCAATGTTAGTAGCGCTGTGAATGGGGCCATGGTAGAGGTTTCAGGAAAGACACAGCATTCGGGGCTGGGAGGTTCCGCCTGGGAGCAGGGCCCGGACGTTTGCAGTTTTGACGGCGGAAGGCGCGTGAAGGCTGGCAAGCTGCTGCATCGCATTACGGCGTTTTTGGTTGCGTAAAGGAGCCTGCATCCCCAGGGTTAGTAGGGCTGTGAATGGTGCGATGGTAGAGGTTTCAGCAAAAGACACAGCATTCGGGGCTGGCAGGTTTCGCCTGGGAGCAGTGTCCGCACGTTCTCAATTTTGATGGCTGAAGGCGGGCTAAGGCCAGCAAGCCGCTGCGTCGCACGTCGGACTTTTTCTATGACTAAAGTTCCCTACAGCCCCAGGGTTAGTAGGGCTGTGAATGGGGCCATAGTAGAGGTTTCAGGAAAGCAACACCATTTGGGGCTGGGACCTTTCGCCTGGGAGCAGGGCCCAGACGTTTGCAGTTTTGAGGGCTGAACTCGGGCTAAGGCCAGCGAGCCGCTGCGTCGCACGTCTGACTTTTTCTATGCCTAAAGTTCCCTACAGCCCCAGTGCTAGAAGGGCTGTGAATGGTGCGATGGTAGAGGTTTCAGCAGAAGACACAGCATTCGGGGCTGGGAGGTTTCGCCTGGGAGCAGGGCCCGGACGTTTGCAGTTTTGAGGCTGGAATCTCGAAAATGGCTAGAGAGATGCTAAGTCTCATCTCCGAGTTTTTGGATGCCTAAAGGAGCCTGCAGCTCCAGGGTCAGTAGCGCTGTGAATGGGGCCATGGTAGAGGTTTCAGGAAAGAAACACCTTTCGGAGCTGGCAGGTTTCCCCTGGGAGCAGGGCCCAAACGTTTTCAATTTTGAGGGCTGAAGGCGGGCTAAGGCCAGCGAGCCCCTGCGTCGCATATCGGAGTTTTCTGCGACTAGAGTTCCCTACAGCCAGAAGGTTAGTAGGGCTGTGAATGGGGCCATGGTAGAGGTTTCAGGAAACAAACACCTTTAGGGGCTGGGAGGTTCCGCCTGGGAGCAGGGCCCGGACATTTGCAGTTTTGACGGCCGAAGGAGCGTGAAGGCTAGAAAGCTGCTCCGTCGCATTACGGCGTTTTTGGTTTCGTAAAGGAGCCTGCAATCCCAGGGTTACTAGGGTTGTGAATGGTGCGATGGTAGAGGTTTCAGCAGAAGACACAGCATTCGGGGCTGGGAGGTTTCGCCTGGGTGCAGGGTGAGGACGTTTGCAGTTTTGAGGCTGGAATCTCGAAAATGGCTAGAGAGATGCTAAGACGCATGTCGGAGTTTTTGGATGCCTAAAGGAGGCTGCAGCCACAGAGTTATTCGGGCAGTGAATGGGGCCATGGTAGAGGTTTCAGGAGAAAACAGCATTCGGGGCTGACAGGTTTTGCCTGGGAGCATGCCCTGACGTTTGCAGTTTTGAGGCTGGAATCTCGAAAATGGCTAGAGAGATGCTAAGTCTCATCTCGGAGTTTTTGGATGCCTAAAGGAGGCTGCAGCCCCAATGTTAGTAGCGCTGTGAATGGGGCCATGGTAGAGGTTTCAGGAAAGACACAGCATTCGGGGCTGGGAGGTT
>NW_026562068.1:0-26139 GCF_028858705.1 Grus americana
GGGCTTGGCGTGCATCAGAGGCGGAGTTTGTGTGAGGGGCGGAGTTTGCGTCGGGGGGCTTGCATGCATCAGGGGCGGAGTTTGCGTGAGGGGCGAGTTTTGCATTGGGGCGGGGCTTGGCATGCACCAGGTCAGAGTTTTTTTGGGGGCGGAGTTTGCGTGAGGGGGGGCTTGGCGTGCACAGGGCGGAGTTTGCCTGAGGGCGGGGCTTGGCTTGCATCAGGCAGATTTGCGCCGGGGCGGAGTTTCCATGAGGGGCGGGCTTGGTGTGCGTGAGGGGCGGAGTTTGTGGGGGGGCGGAGTTTGCGGGGGGGGCGGAGTTTGGCATGGGTCAGGGGCGGAGCCAAGAAGCATCACTTTTGGATCCCGAGGATGCGAGCAATGTGACCTTGTTGAATACGTTAATACCCCCACACACACCTCCTCCCTGCCCCCCATCACGGCCCCTCGCCCCCCCCCCCCCCCCCCAAAGGAAGCGCCAACGCAGCCGGCACGGCAAAAGAGACCGCAAGCGTTTATTCAGTCACACACAGAGCCGGTTCCGGAGAGACTCCGCACCGGGGCTCGGGGCCCGGCCCTGGGGCACCTCGGCTGTCCTACCCGAGCCACGCTCGCCAGTCCGGCGTGGAACAGACACACGGTCGGTCCGTCAGGCTGCTGGAGAGCTGGGCTGCTATGTGCAGGCTGCCGCCAAAACCGAGGAGCCAGCTGCAGGACGCTAGAAGAGAGGAGAAAAGGGGCAGCCAGCTGGATGGGGGGGCGGCGGCGGCGAGAGCGAGAAAGCACGAGGCAAGGAAAGGGACGGCGAGTGAAGGACGGGGACAGGGAGCCTGACAGAGAGGGAGGAAGAAGCGGCAGGAAGAGAGGCAGCGGGACGGCGACCGACAAACCAGGACGGGGAGCGGGACAGAGAGGCAGAAACGACCCTGGGCGGGCAGCGCCACGGCGAGGGAGGAAAAGAGAATAAGGCAGGGAGCCGGACCGAGAGGTACGGCGAGGGACAGCGGCACGGGGAGCAGGACAGAGCAACAGAGAATAAAAAAGGAAGCGGGAGCGTGAGAGAACCGGGCTGGGGAGCAGGGAGAAGGAGAGATAAAAGGAGAGAGCAACAGAGGGAAAGAGGACCGGGGGCGGGACGCTGGGGCAGAGTGAGAACAAGAGGGGCAGGGAGCAGGACAGAGGGGCAGAGGCAGAAGGAGGACAGAGGGACAGAGAGACAAAAGAGGAGACGAGGACTGGGCAGAGGGAGAGAAAGACGGGGGCAAGGAGCAGAGACACCAAGGTGCCAGGAAAAGGACGGTCAGATGGAGCGAGAAACAGGGTCGGGGAGCAGGACAAAAGGACAAAGAAAAAGGCGAGGAAGAAGGAAGGAAGGATAAAGGTGGGACAGGGAACGGGACATACGCAGCGAAACAAAGCAGAACAGAGAAGAGAGGACAGGGATTGAGGAACAGAGAGAGAGAGACGCAGGCTGGTACACAGAGACGGCGAAGGTAAGCAAAACCAGCGACGGGCAGGAGGACCTGGTTCTGACAACCCATCGCTCCCGGAGTCGCTTCCACGGCCTCAAAAAATGCGACGTGCCGCAAGACGAGAGAATGGGAGAGTGAAAGCAAAGGCACGGGAAACTTAACGCTCTTAGTAATTTCACTGAGCATCACAGCTTACAGTTACTCAATGTCTTCCGGTGTCACAGGGTGAGGTACAACTGATTTCGTCTCCATATCTCTGGACAGAGCTTTTCTCATATCTGGGGGGGGGGGGGGGAAGAAAAAAAAAAAAGATATTCTAAGACGACAGTCCTTGCACAAAGCCACGTTCAGCGAATTCTCTATTACAATAAGGTCGTTTCTAACCCAGAAGATTTCACAGAATCATAGAGTATCTCAAGTTGGAAGGGACCCATACGGATCACCGAGACCAAGCCCCCCGCTCCACGCGGGACTACCTAAAACTAACCCGTGCGACTAAGAGCATCGTTCAGACGCTCCTTGAACTCCTGACAGGCTCGGTGGCTGCGACCGCTTCCCTGGGGAGCCTGTTCCGTGACTGACCGACCGCCCTCTCAGTGAAAAGCCTTTTCCCAACGTCCGGTCTGAACTTGCCCTGACGCAGCTTCGTCCCGTTTCCTCGGGTCCTAGTGCCGGTCACCGGAGAGAGCGGAGGTCAGCGCCTCCCCCTCCGCCGTCCCCCTCGAGGAAGGTGTAGACTGCGATGAGGTCACCCCTCGGCCTTCCCTTCTCCAAGCTGAACAAACCAAGTGACCTCAGCCGCTCCCCCTAAGTCTTGCCTCGGAGACCTCTCGCCATCTCGGTCGCCCTCCTCCGCGCACGCTCCCAGAGCGTTGTTCGGCGGCACCGCTCTCGACTGGAACCTAACGCTGCACGTAACTCAACTGAGCGGAAAGGAAATGACGGGCTAAAGGGACAAATACACGATTTAAGGCAGCCGCAACGATGGCAGATGTCTGTCCGTAGCCCTTCTATTTATTTCACAGCGCTCCTGCGTATCAAACGAACGGTACCAGAGCAGAAAAGGTATACGGCGTGGCCACGGTACCCCTCGGGGAGGACGGCGATAGGAGAGAAGATCTAGAAAGAGGAAGCAGCTGGTACTTCGCTTTTGGTAACAGAATTAACATCAACACGTTCCTTCCCTTTGAAATTGAAAACGCCACCCAATTCTCTGCCACTGTTGACCACCGACACTTGTAAATTTCTAGTGAAACAGCTGAGGAAAACAAAGTTTCAGGTCCCTGGCTAGGGGAAGAAACCAGGCAAGCGCCGCCGTTCCTTCCCCCCGACAACACTAGCAAAAAAAACCAGCCGCTGGGGGCGAGCGTTCCTCCGAAAGAAAAATCAGGTGAGAAACCGCATTTTTATTTTCAGCTTACCTACAGGATAAATGTCTTTGTAGTTGCTACAAAACGTGTAAACTGCACAAAGATTAAGTTTTGTAACCGATCTAAGGTTCAGTACGAAAAACTACCAAAAGGAGTACGCAAAGTCCCACTCATCAACAATCATCTTACCCTGTTTCATATTATAAAAAAAAAAAAAAAAAAAAAAGTAATGCTAATCACACAGACAAGCCCAGGAACCCTCAACATGAGAATCTTTCCGTTCAGCCGGAGGCAGAACGAGTACTTACCACGGGCATCCTCCTCTGGCTCTCCGCTGCTAGCAGAGCGGCACGCCAACGCTGTCCGGTACACGCCGTAGTACGCCTAGTTGCTTCTACGTATTTACCGCCGCCTGATTTGATACTCTCACAAAGAGATCGACGAAAAAGCCACCCTTTCTTTGAAAAATAAAAACCAAAACCACACAGTTAAGGAACGGTAGGCGAACGTATTTCTAAATCATAACCCACGGCTTGCAGGCAGACCAAGAGCAGCTCTGACGATGCGGTACGCTCATCAAACATCTTTCACGCAGGAATAACAGATGTACTCCTTTACCACGGGACGCAGCCGGCACAGGGACAAATTTCATGCTGTTTTTGTCACACGACCGTCCTTCTGCACCAGCCAGTGGGTTCAGAATTAAGGACAGGACAGGCTAAACGCTCACACGAGCCTCCTATCCGTAAGAAACTATTAAAAATAGAAAAAAAAACTTCCACGTTTTAGATCGCGTTGCCTTAGGGACTGCCTCCTTCAAAGCCTGCCTGTTGGGGGGGGGGGTGGGGGGGCGCGTGTGCGCGCACGCACGCGCGTGAGGCGTGGAAATCGGTCGCAGAATTCAGTTGCCTAACGAGAGACGGCCCTTCTCCTCGCAAGGCAAACGTTTCAAAACGTCGCACTCTTTTCCGATTTTACCGGCTGGTACTGGGGTTGCCCTACCAGCATGAGTTGGGGACCCGTCCCTCTGGGTCCGTGCGACGCCAAATTAAATATTCTGCAAGTAACCGAGCAGGAGATGGAAAGTAAGCTAAGATGCTCTCTGCCGTACAACGTTTGTTCGCCATCGTACCCGAGGGAATCGCACAAAGCCCACGCTTGCCGAACCGGTACGTCGGAGGCCCTACGGGAAACGGCGCTGACGTTTCGCCAAGCTCTTCTCCTGTCAAGAAGAGGACCTTTTCTGCGGCATCCCTATTGGCGTTCGGCCTGCTTTCGGCTCATTCTGGCAGGTCAGCTTTCAGAGAAAGCCTGAGATTTCAAACCGCCAAGCAACATTCACCATTCTTGCTCTCTGACTACGGGGAATTTCAGCGAATCGGAACGCTACTTGGAGCCACGTTCCGGGTCTGTTTCGCCGCAAACCAAATATCTAAGCCACGGACCGGGCGCCCGTAGAAAAATTACTTTAAAAGATTAAAGACAAGCACAGTACTCACTTTTGTGAAATTTCTTCCGGTAGCGCCATCAATTTAGCGGCCGAACCCAGCCGTCGAAATTCCGGTGCAACGGAGCGAGCAGGAACGCGTCCGTGCCGCTCTTCCCTGGCCACGGAGCCTTCCGCTCTACCCGTTACTGCGAACGTACGGAGCATCGGCGCAGCAGCACCTGTGGAATAACGCACCGCCCACAGCTATACAGAAGAAGAATCCGAGACGACGGTAGAAGACCCCAGACCAAAAGTCACCGCGGGACTAAGGGACGCGCGGACAGCGCGCGAGGGGGCGGGTGTCCGGGACCCAAGCGTGGAACGGCCCCGGGATTTCTTTGTTCGGGGTCCCTCTCTTTGGAGGCGCCCCGCCCGGGCCGATCCCGCTGCTGCACCTTTCAGTTACGTTAATTATTTTACAAAATCCGACACCCGGAGACTGCTGCCGGAAGCCTCGGGTCGAGCCCGAAGGAGGAGGAGGAGGAGGAAGCGCGCCCGAGAAGAAGCGTGCGCGCGACACCGTGAACGGGGTGCGAACGCTGGGGCGGCAGCTGCTCCTCCTCAAACAGAGACAGAGAGAGAAAGAAGAGGGGGAAAGCCACAGGGTACAGAGGGCGGAAGTGGAAAAGAGGGGCCGGGAGCCGGACAGAGGGAGGTGGAGAAAGAGGCCGTCGGAAGGGAAGGGACGGGCTGCGGGGCAGAGGGGGACTTGCCGGCGCCAGGTTCGCGGTTCCACCCGATAATCGTAAAGGTCTCTGCCAACCTCGACGATTCGGTCGCTTTAAAAAAACAATCGGGATCTCGAGGCGGACCGAGGGAGAGACGGAGAATATAAAAACGGTCGCGGCTAAGAGGGCAGAGAGGGAGGAATCGCGAGACAGGGAGAGGCAAGCCGGGCAGGGGAAAAAGTCCCGACAGGCTTCTGCAGCGACAGGGAGGAATTGAAGATTCGAGAGAGGGAGCTGGACAGAGAGAAAGACGGGGAAAGGTAAGACGGTGGCGAGCTACCAGGCAGAGAAGCAGAGTTTAATGCCGGGGACCGGGAGAGGGACAGAGAGGGAAGGAGAAAGGAACGAAGGGACGGGCTGCGGGGGCAGACAGGGAGGAAGGAAGGAAGGAAGAAAGAAAGAGGGACAGGGAGCCAGACGAACCGCGACGGGGAAAGAAAAAGGTACCGACGGGCTAGGAGGCAGAGAGGGGAGACTTTAGAAAAACAGGGACGGGGAGCGAGACGGAGCCAGACCGAAAAAAGGATCCATAGCGACGGGTGCCGGGACAGAGAGGCGGGCCTTCAAAACGAGGGGCAGGGAAGAGGCTCAAGAGGGACGGAGAAAGAGAGAGACTCACGACGACTCGCTACGGAGCCGAGAAGGAAGACCTCGAACAACAGGAACGAGGAGCCGCACAGAGAGAGCCAGAGATGGCAGAAATACCGACAGGCTACAGGACCGAGGGGGAGGAATGCAGAAACAGTGGCTGGGGGGCCGGACAGAGAGACAGGGAGAGAGAGAAGGAAACAATAGCCACGGGCTACGGGGCAGAGAGAGCGAGGACCTAAAAAAGGTGGGGACAGGCAGCCCGTCAGAGCGAGATGGAAAAAGAACATAGCGGGGAGCAGAAAGCAAACCAAAAAACCCCACAGCGGGGTGGGAAAGCGAGGGGGGGCAGAGGAGGGCCCGCGACGCAGAGGAGAGGCGATGGGGCCCCGCGGGCCCAGGACTCACCGCAGCTCTGGCTCTCGGCGCTGCCGGGAGAGCTTGCCAGCGCAGACGCTTCTTTCTCCCGCTCTCCGCCTTTCCTTTGCTGTCACTCCGGTCGCTCGGCTGTCCTCCGCCTAAGAGAATACACGGGTGTCTTACAGCTCCGAGGAGACGAGTCTGCCTAGATGAGTAGCCTGCCTCCCTGCCTCCCTCGGTACGCGGCCGCACCGTGCTTTGGATTACGCGTGGCGACCCTGCGGTGCCCGTCGGCAGCCTGACCTGCCGCGGAGCGCAACGAGGGATCTTTCCTCACCCGGCGAGGCAGGCGCTCTCTTGCCTGCAGCGGGAGGCAGCTGCCGGCCGGAGAGCCTTCCATCTCTTCTTCTTCTTCTTCACCTTTCTCTGGCCATTCCAGCTTCCCTTAGGGCAGCTGCTGTCCACGGCCGGTAAGCGCTCCGCCGCCTGTCCCTTTTCGCCCCCACGCCACGAGGCGAGCCAGGCCAGGCACAGGCGAGGCGGGTGCAGTCGACGGCATCCCCAAGGGAGGGACGGGCAACCACGTCCTCAGCGCGGCCTGGGAGAGGGAAAGAAAAAGCAGTGGCCGTTACTACCGGAGGTCGGCCCTGGCCGGAGACCCTCCTCCTTCTGCAGGGGCTTCCGGAGACGCCGCTCTTTCCCCGCGCTGCTGCTGCTGCCGCCGCCGCCAGCACCCCTGTTCAGGAAGAAAGCGGCACAGGCGAGGGCCAGCTTGCCGCCTTCACGCCAGGGCTCGGGGGCGGCCTGGGGGCTGCCGGACAGGCTTCCGGAGAGTCCGACCGGTAGCGCTCGTCTCGGGACACCGGGCAACGCCTCGCCGCGCGCGCGCTCTCGTAGCACGGCCGCACCGCTGCTCGGGAGCGGCTGGAAGCCTGCAGAAAACCACTCGAAACCGGCAAAAAAAACCCCAACCTCGCGCTCCTGCGAGAGCAAGTCGGGCTGTCCGGCAGCCACGTCCGCGAAAACGACGCCTCCCGGCACGCACTGGCAAGCGCCGCGTGGCAGCCATTAGAGTGCCGTAAGACTACACTTCCCGGCGTGCTCCGGGGAGCCAATATGGCCGACCAGCAGCCGCGTGCCCCAAGACTGCAACTGCCGGCGTGCCGCGGGAGGCAGCCTTCCACGCTTCCTGACCCTGCGGGGGACACCGTCCCGTGCCCTCACCCCAAAGCCGACTCACCCGAAAGCCCCGCCGAGCCGCGACGGCAGCCCCGAGCTCCGCAGCGCGGCTCCGGGCTGGCGCCCCCCCCCCGCCCCCCGCCCCCGCCTCCCCTCAGCCACCTCCGAAAGGCGCGGACGCCCGCCGGCTCCGGGCAGCCCCCGCCGCGCGGCTCCGGACGGTCTCCCCGCCCGGTTCCGACACGGCGCGCACCCCCCCCCACCCGCCGCACGGCTCCGGGCAGCCCCCCTCCCCTCTGTGACACGGACCCCGCCGCCCCCCCCCGCCCCCCCGCCTCTCCTCGGAGGCGGCACCGCTGCCGCCGCCCTCCTCGGGGCTTTCCCCGGGACCCGCCGGTCCGTCCCGCTGCCCCGCTCACCTTCTCCCTCCGTGCAGCCGCAGCCCGGCGACGCCTCCGCTCCTCCCTCGGCTCACAGCAGCCCCTGCACACCGGCTGCCGGCAGCCGGTTCCGGGGAGGGGGCGTGGCGCTGCACTGCGCATGCGCGGCGCTGCCGCTGCAGTACCGAAATTTGGTCACTAGGCGGCAGCACCGAGCGAGCATGCGCTGTGCGATGCGTGAGGGGCGGGGCTTGGCGTGCGTCGGGGGGCGGAGTTTGCGTGAGGGGCGGGGCTTGGCGTGCGTCGCGGGCGGAGTTTGCGTCGGGGGCGGAGTTTGCGTGAGGGGCGGGGCTTGGCATTCGTCGGGGGCGGAGTTTGCGTGAGGGGCGGGGCTTGGCGTGCGTCGGGGGAGGAGTTTGCGTCGGGGGCGGTGTTTGCGTGAGGGGCGGGGCTTGGCGTGCGTCGGGGGCGGAGTTTGCGTGAGGGGCGGAGTTTGCGTCGGGGGCGGGGCTTGGCGTGCGTCGGGGGCGGAGTTTGCGTGAGGGGCGGAGTTTGCGTGAGAGGCGGGGCTTGGCATGCGTCGGGGGCGGAGTTTGCGTGAGGGGCGGGGCTTGGCGTGCGTCGGGGGGAGGAGTTTGCGTCGGGGGCGGAGTTTGCGTGAGGGGCGGGGCTTGGCGTGCGTCGGGGGCGGAGTTTGCGTGAGGGGCGGAGTTTGCGTGAGGGGCGGAGTTTGCGTGAGGGGCGGGGTTTGCGTGAGGGGCGGAGTTTGCGTGAGGGGCGGAGTTTGCGTCGGGGGCGGGGCTTGGCGTGCGTCGGGGGCGGAGTTTGCGTGAGGGGCGGAGTTAGCGTCGGGGGGCGGAGTTTGTGTGAGGGGCGGGGCTTGGCTTGCATCGGGGCGGAGTTTGCGCCGGGGGCGGAGTTTACATCAGGGGCGGGGCTTGGCTTGCGTCGGGGCGGAGTTTGAGTGAGGGGCGGAGTTTGCGTGAGGGGCGGAGTTTGCGTCGGGGGCGGGGTTTGCGTGAGGGGCGGGGCTTGGCGTGCATCAGGGGCGGAGTTTGCGTGAGGGGGGCTTGGCATTGCATCAGGGGCGGAGTTTGCGTGAGGGGCGGGGCTTGGCGTGCATCGGGGGAGGAGTTTGCGTCGGGGGCGGAGTTTGAGTGAGGGGCGGGGCTTGGCGTGCGTCGGGGGCGGAGTTTGCGTGAGGGGCGGAGTTTGCGTCGGGGGCGGAGTTTGCGTGAGGGGCGGGGTTTGCGTGAGGGGCGGAGTTTCAATGAGGGGCGGAGTTTGCGTCGGGGGCGGGGCTTGGCGTGCGTCGGGGGCGGAGTTTGCGTGAGGGGCGGAGTTAGCGTCGGGGGGGCGGAGTTTGCGTGAGGGGCGGAGTTTGCGCCAGGGGCAGAGTTTGCGTGAGGGGCGGGGTTTGCGTGAGGGGCGGGGTTTGCATCGGGGGCGGGGCTTGGCTTGCATCAGGGCGGAGTTTGCGCCGGGGGCGGAGTTTACATCAGGGGCGGGGCTTGGCTTGCATCGGGGCGGAGTTTGAGTGAGGGGCGGGGCTTGGCGTGCATCAGAGGCGGAGTTTGCGTGAGGGGGGCTTGGCGTGCATCAGGGGCGGAGTTTGCGTGAGGGGCGGAGTTTGCATTGGGGCGGGGCTTGGCGTGCACCAGGGTCAGAGTTTGTGTGGGGGCGGAGTTTGCGTGAGGGGGGCTTGGCGTGCATCAGGGCGGAGTTTGCCTGAGGGGCGGGGCTTGGCTTGCATCAGGGCAGAGTTTGCGCCGGGAGGCGGAGTTTCCATGAGGGGCGGGGCTTGGTGTGTGTGAGGGGCGGAGTTTGTGGGGGCGGAGTTTGCGGGGGGGCGGAGTTTGCGGGGGGGCGGAGTTTGGCATGGGTCAGGGGCGGAGCCAAGAAGCATCACTTTTGGATCCCGAGGATGCGAGCAATGTGACCTTGTTGAATACGTTAATACCCCCACACACACCTCCTCCCCTGCCCTCCATCACGGCCCCTGGCCCCTCGCCCCCCCCCCCCCCCCAAGGAAGCGCCAACGCAGCCGGCACGGCAAAAGAGACCGCAAGCGTTTATTCAGTCACACACAGAGCCGGTTCCGGGAGAGACTCCGCACCGGGGCTCGGGGCCCGGCCCTGGGGCACCTCGGCTGTCCTACCCGGAGCCACGCTCGCCAGTCCGGCGTGGAACAGACACACGGTCGGTCCGTCAGGCTGCTGGAGAGCTGGGCTGCTATGTGCAGGCTGCCGCCAAAACCGAGGAGCCAGCTGCAGGACGCTAGAAGAGAGGAGAAAAGGGGCAGCCAGCTGGATGGGGGGGGCGGCGGCGGCGAGCGAGAAAGCACGAGGCAAGGAAAGGGACGGCGAGTGAAGGACGGGGACAGGGAGCCTGACAGAGAGGGAGGAAGAAGCGGCAGGAAGAGAGGCAGCGGGACGGCGACCGACAAACCAGGACGGGGAGCGGGACAGAGAGGCAGAAACGACCCTGGGCGGGCAGCGCCACGGCGAGGGAGGAAAAGAGAATAAGGGCAGGGAGCCGGACCGAGAGGTACGGCGAGGGACAGCGGCACGGGGAGCAGGACAGAGCAACAGAGAATAAAAAAAGGAAGCGGGAGCGTGAGAGAACCGGGCTGGGGAGCAGGGAGAAGGAGAGATAAAAGGAGAGAGCAACAGAGGGAAAGAGGACCGGGGAGCGGGACGCTGGGGCAGAGTGAGAACAAGAGGGGCAGGGAGCAGGACAGAGGGGCAGAGGCAGAAGGAGGACAGAGGGACAGAGAGACAAAAGAGGGAGACGAGGACTGGGCAGAGGGGAGAGAAAGACGGGGGCAAGGAGCAGAGACACCAAGGTGCCAGGAAAAGGACGGTCAGATGGAGCGAGAAACAGGGTCGGGGAGCAGGACAAAAGGACAAAGAAAAAGGCGAGGAAGAAGGAAGGAAGGATAAAGGTGGGACAGGGAACGGGACATACGCAGCGAAACAAAGCAGAACAGAGAAGAGAGGACAGGGATTGAGGAACAGAGAGAGAGAGACGCAGGCTGGTACACAGAGACGGCGAAGGTAAGCAAAACCAGCGACGGGCAGGAGGACCTGGTTCTGACAACCCATCGCTCCCGGTGTCGCTTCCACGGCCTCAAAAAATGCGACGTGCCGCAAGACAAGAGAATGGGAGAGTGAAAGCAAAGGCACGGGAAACTTAACGCTCTTAGTAATTTCACTGAGCATCACAGCTTACAGTTACTCAATGTCTTCCGGTGTCACAGGGTGAGGTACAACTGATTTCGTCTCCATATCTCTGGACAGAGCTTTTCTCATATCTGGGGGGGGGGGGGGGGGGGAAGAAAAAAAAAAAGATATTCTAAGACGACAGTCCTTGCACAAAGCCACGTTCAGCGAATTCTCTATTACAATAAGGTCGTTTCTAACCCAGAAGATTTCACAGAATCATAGAGTATCTCAAGTTGGAAGGGACCCATACGGATCACCGAGACCAAGCCCCCCGCTCCACGCGGGACTACCTAAAACTAAACCGTGCGACTAAGAGCATCGTTCAGACGCTCCTTGAACTCCTGACAGGCTCGGTGGCTGCGACCGCTTCCCTGGGGAGCCTGTTCCGTGACTGACCGACCGCCCTCTCAGTGAAAAGCCTTTTCCCAACGTCCGGTCTGAACTTGCCCTGACGCAGCTTCGTCCCGTTTCCTCGGGTCCTAGTGCCGGTCACCGGAGAGAGCGGAGGTCAGCGCCTCCCCCTCCGCCGTCCCCCTCGAGGAAGGTGTAGACTGCGATGAGGTCACCCCTCGGCCTTCCCTTCTCCAAGCTGAACAAACCAAGTGACCTCAGCCGCTCCCCCTAAGTCTTGCCTCGGAGACCTCTCGCCATCTCGGTCGCCCTCCTCCGCGCACGCTCCCAGAGCGTTGTTCGGCGGCACCGCTCTCGACTGGAACCTAACGCTGCACGTAACTCAACTGAGCGGAAAGGAAATGACGGGCTAAAGGGACAAATACACGATTTAAGGCAGCCGCAACGATGGCAGATGTCTGTCCGTAGCCCTTCTATTTATTTCACAGCGCTCCTGCGTATCAAACGAAGAGCAGAAAAGGTATACGGCGTGGCCACGTTACCCCTCGGGGAGGACGGCGAAAGGAGAGAAGATCTAGAAAGAGGAAGCAGCTGGTACTTCGCTTTTGGTAACAGAATTAACATCAACACGTTCCTTCCCTTTGAAATTGAAAACGCCACCCAATTCTCTGCCACTGTTGACCACCGACACTTGTAAATTTCTAGTGAAACAGCTGAGGAAAACAAAGTTTCAGGTCCCTGGCTAGGGGAAGAAACCAGGCAAGCGCCGCCGTTCCTTCCCCCCGACAACACTAGCAAAAAAAACCAGCCGCTGGGGGCGAGCGTTCCTCCGAAAGAAAAATCAGGTGAGAAACCGCATTTTTATTTTCAGCTTACCTACAGGATAAATGTCTTTGTAGTTGCTACAAAACGTGTAAACTGCACAAAGATTAAGTTTTGTAACCGATCTAAGGTTCAGTACGAAAAACTACCTAAAGGAGTACGCAAAGTCCCACTCATCAACAATCATCTGACCCTGTTTCATATTATAAAAAAAAAAAAAAAAAAAAAAAGTAGTAATGCTAATCACACAGACAAGCCCAGGAACCCTCAACATGAGAATCTTTCCGTTCAGCCGGAGGCAGAACGAGTACTTACCACGGGCATCCTCATCTGGCTCTCCGCTGCTAGCAGAGCGGCACGCCAACGCTGTCCGGTACACGCCGTAGTACGCCTAGTTGCTTCTACGTATTTACCGCCGCCTGATTTGATACTCTCACAAAGAGATCGACGAAAAAGCCACCCTTTCTTTGAAAAAATAAAAACCAAAACCACACAGTTAAGGAACGGTAGGCGAACGTATTTCTAAATCATAACCCACGGCTTGCAGGCAGACCAAGAGCAGCTCTGACGATGCGGTACGCTCATCAAACATCTTTCACGCAGGAATAACAGATGTACTCCTTTACCACGGGACGCAGCCGGCACAGGGACAAATTTCATGCTGTTTTTGTCACACGACCGTCCTTCTGCACCAGCCAGTGGGTTCAGAATTAAGGACAGGACAGGCTAAACGCTCACACGAGCCTCCTATCCGTAAGAAACTATTAAAAATAGAAAAAAAAACTTCCACGTTTTAGATCGCGTTGCCTTAGGGACTGCCTCCTTCAAAGCCTGCCTGTTGGGGGGGGGGGGGGGGGGGGCGCGTGTGCGCGCACGCACGCGCGTGAGGCGTGGAAATCGGTCGCAGAATTCAGTTGCCTAACGAGAGACGGCCCTTCTCCTCGCAAGGCAAACGTTTCAAAACGTCGCACTCTTTTCCGATTTTACCGGCTGGTACTGGGGTTGCCCTACCAGCATGAGTTGGGGACCCGTCCCTCTGGGTCCGTGCGACGCCAAATTAAATATTCTGCAAGTAACCGAGCAGGAGATGGAAAGTAAGCTAAGATGCTCTCTGCCGTACAAGGTTTGTTCGCCATCGTCCCCGAGGGAATCGCACAAAGCCCACGCTTGCCGAACCGGTACGTCGGAGGCCCTACGGGAAACGGCGCTGACGTTTCGCCAAGCTCTTCTCCTGTCAAGAAGAGGACCTTTTCTGCGGCATCCCTATTGGCGTTCGGCCTGCTTTCGGCTCATTCTGGCAGGTCAGCTTTCAGAGAAAGCCTGAGATTTCAAACCGCCAAGCAACATTCACCATTCTTGCTCTCTGACTACGGGGAATTTCAGCGAATCGGAACGCTACTTGGAGCCACGTTCCGGGTCTGTTTCGCCGCAAACCAAATATCTAAGCCACGGACCGGGCGCCCGTAGAAAAATTACTTTAAAAGATTAAAGACAAGCACAGTACTCACTTTTGTGAAATTTCTTCCGGTAGCGCCATCAATTTAGCGGCCGAACCCAGCCGTCGAAATTCCGGTGCAACGGAGCGAGCAGGAACGCGTCCGTGCCGCTCTTCCCTGGCCACGGAGCCTTCCGCTCTACCCGTTACTGCGAACGTACGGAGCATCGGCGCAGCAGCACCTGTGGAATAACGCACCGCCCACAGCTATACAGAAGAAGAATCCGAGACGACGGTAGAAGACCCCAGACCAAAAGTCACCGCGGGACTAAGGGACGCGCGGACAGCGCGCGAGGGGCGGGTGTCCGGGACCCAAGCGTGGAACGGCCCCGGGATTTCTTTGTTCGGGGGTCCCTCTCTTTGGAGGCGCCCCGCCCGGGCCGATCCCGCTGCTGCACCTTTCAGTTACGTTAATTATTTTACAAAATCCGACACCCGGAGACTGCTGCCGGAAGCCTCGGGTCGAGCCCGAAGGAGGAGGAGGAGGAGGAAGCGCGCCCGAGAAGAAGCGTGCGCGCGACACCGTGAACGGGGTGCGAACGCTGGAGCGGCAGCTGCTCCTCCTCAAACAGAGACAGAGAGAGAAAGAAGAGGGGGAAAGCCACAGGGTACAGAGGGCGGAAGTGGAAAAGAGGGGCCGGGAGCCGGACAGAGGGAGGTGGAGAAAGAGGCCGTCGGAAGGGAAGGGACGGGCTGCGGGGCAGAGGGGGACTTGCCAGCGCCAGGTTCGCGGTTCCACCCGATAATCGTAAAGGTCTCTGCCAACCTCGACGATTCGGTCGCTTTAAAAAACAATCGGGATCTCGAGGCGGACCGAGGGAGAGACGGAGAATATAAAAACGGTCGCGGCTAAGAGGGCAGAGAGGGAGGAATCGCGAGACAGGGAGAGGCAAGCCGGGCAGGGGAAAAAGTCCCGACAGGCTTCTGCAGCGACAGGGAGGAATTGAAGATTCGAGAGAGGGAGCTGGACAGAGAGAGAGACGGGGAAAGGTAAGACGGTGGCGAGCTACCAGGCAGAGAAGCAGAGTTTAATGCCGGGGACCGGGAGAGGGACAGAGAGGGAAGGAGAAAGGAACGAAGGGACGGGCTGCGGGGCAGACAGGGAGGAAGGAAGGAAGGAAGAAAGAAAGAGGGACAGGGAGCCAGACGAACCGCGACGGGGAAAGAAAAAGGTACCGACGGGCTAGGAGGCAGAGAGGGGAGACTTTAGAAAAACAGGGACGGGGAGCGAGACGGAGCCAGACCGAAAAAAGGAACCATAGCGACGGGTGCCGGGACAGAGAGGCGGGCCTTCAAAACGAGGGGCAGGGAAGAGGCTCAAGAGGGACGGAGAAAGAGAGAGACTCACGACGACTCGCTACGGAGCCGAGAAGGAAGACCTCGAACAACAGGAACGAGGAGCCGCACAGAGAGAGCCAGAGATGGCAGAAATACCGACAGGCTACAGGACCGAGGGGGAGGAATGCAGAAACAGTGGCTGGGGGCCGGACAGAGAGACAGGGAGAGAGAGAAGGAAACAATAGCCACGGGCTACGGGGCAGAGAGAGCGAGGACCTAAAAAAGGTGGGGACAGGCAGCCCGTCAGAGCGAGATGGAAAAAGAACATAGCGGGGAGCAGAAAGCAAACCAAAAAACCCCACAGCGGGGTGGGAAAGCGAGGGGGGCAGAGGAGGGCCCGCGACGCAGAGGAGAGGCGATGGGGCCCCGCGGGCCCAGGACTCACCGCAGCTCTGGCTCTCGGCGCTGCCGGGAGAGCTTGCCAGCGCAGACGCTTCTTTCTCCCGCTCTCCGCCTTTCCTTTGCTGTCGCTCCGGTCGCTCGGCTGTCCTCCGCCTAAGAGAATACACGGGTGTCTTACAGCTCCGAGGAGACGAGTCTGCCTAGATGAGTAGCCTGCCTCCCTGCCTCCCTCGGTACGCGGCCGCACCGTGCTTTGGATTACGCGTGGCGACCCTGCGGTGCCCGTCGGCAGCCTGACCTGCCGCGGAGCGCAACGAGGGATCTTTCCTCACCCGGCGAGGCAGGCGCTCTCTTGCCTGCAGCGGGAGGCAGCTGCCGGCCGGAGAGCCTTCCATCTCTTCTTCTTCTTCTTCACCTTTCTCTGGCCATTCCAGCTTCCCTTAGGGCAGCTGCTGTCCACGGCCGGTAAGCGCTCCGCCGCCTGTCCCTTTTCGCCCCCACGCCACGAGGCGAGCCAGGCCAGGCACAGGCGAGGCGGGTGCAGTCGACGGCATCCCCAAGGGAGGGACGGGCAACCACGTCCTCAGCGCGGCCTGGGAGAGGGAAAGAAAAAGCAGTGGCCGTTACTACCGGAGGTCGGCCCTGGCCGGAGACCCTCCTCCTTCTGCAGGGGCTTCCGGAGACGCCGCTCTTTCCCCGCGCTGCTGCTGCCGCTGCCGCCGCCGCCAGCACCCCTGTTCAGGAAGAAAGCGGCACAGGCGAGGGCCAGCTTGCCGCCTTCACGCCAGGGCTCGGGGGCGGCCTGGGGCTGCCGGACAGGCTTCCGGAGAGTCCGACCGGTAGCGCTCGTCTCGGGACACCGGGCAACGCCTCGCCGCGCGCGCGCTCTCGTAGCACGGCCGCACCGCTGCTCGGGAGCGGCTGGAAGCCTGCAGAAAACCACTCGAAACCGGCAAAAAAACCCCAACCTCGCGCTCCTGCGAGAGCAAGTCGGGCTGTCCGGCAGCCACGTCCGCGAAAACGACGCCTCCCGGCACGCACTGGCAAGCGCCGCGTGGCAGCCATTAGAGTGCCGTAAGACTACACTTCCCGGCGTGCTCCGGGGAGCCAATATGGCCGACCAGCAGCCGCGTGCCCCAAGACTGCAACTGCCGGCGTGCCGCGGGAGGCAGCCTTCCACGCTTCCTGACCCTGCGGGGACACCGTCCCGTGCCCTCACCCCAAAGCCGACTCACCCGAAAGCCCCGCCGAGCCGCGACGGCAGCCCCGAGCTCCGCAGCGCGGCTCCGGGCTGGCGCCCCCCCCCCGCCCCCGCCCCCGCCTCCCCTCAGCCACCTCCGAAAGGCGCGGACGCCCGCCGGCTCCGGGCAGCCCCCGCCGCGCGGCTCCGGACGGTCTCCCCGCCCGGTTCCGACACGGCGCGCACCCCCCCCCACCCGCCGCACGGCTCCGGGCAGCCCCCCTCCCCTCTGTGACACGGACCCCGCCGCCCCCCCCGCCTCTCCTCGGAGGCGGCACCGCTGCCGCCGCCCTCCTCGGGGCTTTCCCCGGGACCCGCCGGTCCGTCCCGCTGCCCCGCTCACCTTCTCCCTCCGTGCAGCCGCAGCCCGGCGACGCCTCCGCTCCTCCCTCGGCTCACAGCAGCCCCTGCACACCGGCTGCCGGCAGCCGGTTCCGGGGAGGGGGCGTGGCGCTGCACTGCGCATGCGCGGCGCTGCCGCTGCAGTACCGAAATTTGGTCACTAGGCGGCAGCACCGAGCGAGCATGCGCTGTGCGATGCGTGAGGGGCGGGGTTGGCGTGCGTCGGGGGCGGAGTTTGCGTGAGGGGCGGGGCTTGGCGTGCGTGGGGGGGCGGAGTTTGCGTGAGGGGCGGGGCTTGGCATGCGTCGGGGGCGGAGTTTGCGTGAGGGGCGGGGCTTGGCGTGCGTCGGGGGAGGAGTTTGCGTCGGGGGCGGAGTTTGCGTGAGGGGCGGGGCTTGGCGTGCGTCGGGGGCGGAGTTTGCGTGAGGGGCGGAGTTTGCGTCGGGGGCGGGGCTTGGCGTGCGTCGGGGGCGGAGTTTGCGTGAGGGGCGGAGTTTGCGTGAGAGGCGGGGCTTGGCATGCGTCGGGGGCGGAGTTTGCGTGAGGGGCGGGGGCTTGGCGTGCGTCGGGGGAGGAGTTTGCGTCGGGGGCGGAGTTTGCGTGAGGGGCGGGGCTTGGCGTGCGTCGGGGCGGAGTTTGCGTGAGGGGCGGAGTTTGCGTGAGGGGCGGAGTTTGCGTGAGGGGCGGGGTTTGCGTGAGGGGCGGAGTTTGCGTGAGGGGCGGAGTTTGCGTCGGGGGCGGGGCTTGGCGTGCGTCGGGGGCGGAGTTTGCGTGAGGGGCGGAGTTAGCGTCGGGGGGGCGGAGTTTGTGTGAGGGGCGGGGCTTGGCTTGCATCGGGGCGGAGTTTGCGCCGGGGGCGGAGTTTACATGAGGGGCGGGGCTTGGCTTGCGTCGGGGCGGAGTTTGAGTGAGGGGCGGAGTTTGCGTGAGGGGCGGAGTTTGCGTCGGGGGGCGGAGTTTGCGTGAGGGGCGGGGCTTGGCGTGCATCAGGGGCGGAGTTTGCGTGAGGGGGGGGCTTGGCATTGCATCAGGGGCGGAGTTTGCGTGAGGGGCGGGGCTTGGCGTGCATCGGGGGAGGAGTTTGCGTCGGGGGCGGAGTTTGAGTGAGGGGCGGGGCTTGGCGAGCGTCGGGGGCGGAGTTTGCGTGAGGGGCGGAGTTTGCGTCGGGGGGCGGAGTTTGCGTGAGGGGCGGGGTTTGCGTGAGGGGCGGAGTTTGCATGAGGGGCGGAGTTTGCGTCGGGGGCGGGGCTTGGCGTGCGTCGGGGCGGAGTTTGCACCGGGGGCGGAGTTAGCGTCGGGGGGCGGAGTTTGCGTGAGGGGCGGAGTTTGCGCCAGGGGCAGAGTTTGCGTGAGGGGCGGGGTTTGCGTGAGGGGCGGGGTTTGCGTCGGGGGCGGGGCTTGGCTTGCATCAGGGCGGAGTTTGCGCCGGGGGCGGAGTTTACATCAGGGGCGGGGCTTGGCTTGCATCGGGGCGGAGTTTGAGTGAGGGGCGGGGCTTGGCGTGCATCAGAGGCAGAGTTTGCGTGAGGGGGGCTTGGCGTGCATCAGGGGCGGAGTTTGCGTGAGGGGCGGAGTTTGCATTGGGGCGGGGCTTGGCGTGCACCAGGGTCAGAGTTTGTGTGGGGGCGGAGTTTGCGTGAGGGGGGCTTGGCGTGCATCAGGGCGGAGTTTGCCTGAGGGGCGGGGCTTGGCTTGCATCAGGGCAGAGTTTGCGCCGGGAGGCGGAGTTTCCATGAGGGGCGGGGCTTGGTGTGTGTGAGGGGCGGAGTTTGTGGGGGCGGAGTTTGCGGGGGGGGCGGAGTTTGCGGGGGGGCGGAGTTTGGCATGGGTCAGGGGCGGAGCCAAGAAGCATCACTTTTGGATCCCGAGGATGCGAGCAATGTGACCTTGTTGAATACGTTAATACCCCCACACACACCTCCTCCCCTGCCCTCCATCACGGCCCCTGGCCCCTCGCCCCCCCCCCCCCCAAGGAAGCGCCAACGCAGCCGGCACGGCAAAAGAGACCGCAAGCGTTTATTCAGTCACACACAGAGCCGGTTCCGGGAGAGACTCCGCACCGGGGCTCGGGGGCCCGGCCCTGGGGCACCTCGGCTGTCCTACCCGGAGCCACGCTCGCCAGTCCGGCGTGGAACAGACACACGGTCGGTCCGTCAGGCTGCTGGAGAGCTGGGCTGCTATGTGCAGGCTGCCGCCAAAACCGAGGAGCCAGCTGCAGGACGCTAGAAGAGAGGAGAAAAGGGGCAGCCAGCTGGATGGGGGGGGGCGGCGGCGGCGAGCGAGAAAGCACGAGGCAAGGAAAGGGACGGCGAGTGAAGGACGGGGACAGGGAGCCTGACAGAGAGGGAGGAAGAAGCGGCAGGAAGAGAGGCAGCGGGACGGCGACCGACAAACCAGGACGGGGGAGCGGGACAGAGAGGCAGAAACGACCCTGGGCGGGCAGCGCCACGGCGAGGGAGGAAAAGAGAATAAGGGCAGGGAGCCGGACCGAGAGGTACGGCGAGGGACAGCGGCACGGGGAGCAGGACAGAGCAACAGAGAATAAAAAAAGGAAGCGGGAGCGTGAGAGAACCGGGCTGGGGAGCAGGGAGAAGGAGAGATAAAAGGAGAGAGCAACAGAGGGAAAGAGGACCGGGGAGCGGGACGCTGGGGCAGAGTGAGAACAAGAGGGGCAGGGAGCAGGACAGAGGGGCAGAGGCAGAAGGAGGACAGAGGGACAGAGAGACAAAAGAGGGAGACGAGGACTGGGCAGAGGGGAGAGAAAGACGGGGGCAAGGAGCAGAGACACCAAGGTGCCAGGAAAAGGACGGTCAGATGGAGCGAGAAACAGGGTCGGGGAGCAGGACAAAAGGACAAAGAAAAAAGGCGAGGAAGAAGGAAGGAAGGATAAAGGTGGGACAGGGAACGGGACATACGCAGCGAAACAAAGCAGAACAGAGAAGAGAGGACAGGGATTGAGGAACAGAGAGAGAGAGACGCAGGCTGGTACACAGAGACGGCGAAGGTAAGCAAAACCAGCGACGGGCAGGAGGACCTGGTTCTGACAACCCATCGCTCCCGGTGTCGCTTCCACGGCCTCAAAAAATGCGACGTGCCGCAAGACAAGAGAATGGGAGAGTGAAAGCAAAGGCACGGGAAACTTAACGCTCTTAGTAATTTCACTGAGCATCACAGCTTACAGTTACTCAATGTCTTCCGGTGTCACAGGGTGAGGTACAACTGATTTCGTCTCCATATCTCTGGACAGAGCTTTTCTCATATCTGGGGGGGGGGGGGGGGGGGGGGGGGAAAAAAAAAAAAAAGATATTCTAAGACGACAGTCCTTGCACAAAGCCACGTTCAGCGAATTCTCTATTACAATAAGGTCGTTTCTAACCCAGAAGATTTCACAGAATCATAGAGTATCTCAAGTTGGAAGGGACCCATACGGATCACCGAGACCAAGCCCCCGCTCCACGCGGGACTACCTAAAACTAAACCGTGCGACTAAGAGCATCGTTCAGACGCTCCTTGAACTCCTGACAGGCTCGGTGGCTGCGACCGCTTCCCTGGGGAGCCTGTTCCGTGACTGACCGACCGCCCTCTCAGTGAAAAGCCTTTCCCAACGTCCGGTCTGAACTTGCCCTGACGCAGCTTCGTCCCGTTTCCTCGGGTCCTAGTGCCGGTCACCGGAGAGAGCGGAGGTCAGCGCCTCCCCCTCCGCCGTCCCCCTCGAGGAAGGTGTAGACTGCGATGAGGTCACCCCTCGGCCTTCCCTTCTCCAAGCTGAACAAACCAAGTGACCTCAGCCGCTCCCCCTAAGTCTTGCCTCGGAGACCTCTCGCCATCTCGGTCGCCCTCCTCCGCGCACGCTCCCAGAGCGTTGTTCGGCGGCACCGCTCTCGACTGGAACCTAACGCTGCACGTAACTCAACTGAGCGGAAAGGAAATGACGGGCTAAAGGGACAAATACACGATTTAAGGCAGCCGCAACGATGGCAGATGTCTGTCCGTAGCCCTTCTATTTATTTCACAGCGCTCCTGCGTATCAAACGAAGAGCAGAAAAGGTATACGGCGTGGCCACGTTACCCCTCGGGGAGGACGGCGAAAGGAGAGAAGATCTAGAAAGAGGAAGCAGCTGGTACTTCGCTTTTGGTAACAGAATTAACATCAACACGTTCCTCCCTTTGAAATTGAAAACGCCACCCAATTCTCTGCCACTGTTGACCACCGACACTTGTAAATTTCTAGTGAAACAGCTGAGGAAAACAAAGTTTCAGGTCCCTGGCTAGGGGAAGAAATCAGGCAAGCGCCGCCGTTCCTTCCCCCCGACAACACTAGCAAAAAAAAACAGCCGCTGGGGGCGAGCGTTCCTCCGAAAGAAAAATCAGGTGAGAAACCGCATTTTTATTTTCAGCTTACCTACAGGATAAATGTCTTTGTAGTTGCTACAAAACGTGTAAACTGCACAAAGATTAAGTTTTGTAACCGATCTAAGGTTCAGTACGAAAAACTACCTAAAGGAGTACGCAAAGTCCCACTCATCAACAATCATCTGACCCTGTTTCATATTTAAAAAAAAAAAAAAAAAAAAAAAAGTAATGCTAATCACACAGACAAGCCCAGGAACCCTCCACATGAGAATCTTTCCGTTCAGCCGGAGGCAGAACGAGTACTTACCACGGGCATCCTCATCTGGCTCTCCGCTGCTAGCAGAGCGGCACGCCAACGCTGTCCGGTACACGCCGTAGTACGCCTAGTTGCTTCTACGTATTTACCGCCGCCTGATTTGATACTCTCACAAAGAGATCGACGAAAAAGCCACCCTTTCTTTGAAAAAATAAAAACCAAAACCACACAGTTAAGGAACGGTAGGCGAACGTATTTCTAAATCATAACCCACGGCTTGCAGGCAGACCAAGAGCAGCTCTGACGATGCGGTACGCTCATCAAACATCTTTCACGCAGGAATAACAGATGTACTCCTTTACCACGGGACGCAGCCGGCACAGGGACAAATTTCATGCTGTTTTTGTCACACGACCGTCCTTCTGCACCAGCCAGTGGGGTCAGAATTAAGGACAGGACAGGCTAAACGCTCACACGAGCCTCCTATCCGTAAGAAACTATTAAAAATAGAAAAAAAAACTTCCACGTTTTAGATCGCGTTGCCTTAGGGACTGCCTCCTTCAAAGCCTGCCTGTTGGGGGGGGGGGGTGGGGGGGCGCGTGGGCGCGCACGCACGCGCGTGAGGCGTGGAAATCGGTCGCAGAATTCAGTTGCCTAACGAGAGACGGCCCTTCTCCTCGCAAGGCAAACGTTTCAAAACGTCGCACTCTTGTCCGATTTTACCGGCTGGTACTGGGGTTGCCCTACCAGCATGAGTTGGGGACCCGTCCCTCTGGGTCCGTGCGACGCCAAATTAAATATTCTGCAAGTAACCGAGCAGGAGATGGAAAGTAAGCTAAGATGCTCTCTGCCGTACAAGGTTTGTTCGCCATCGTCCCCGAGGGAATCGCACAAAGCCCACGCTTGCCGAACCGGTACGTCGGAGGCCCTACGGGAAACGGCGCTGACGTTTCGCCAAGCTCTCTCCTGTCAAGAAGAGGACCTTTTCTGCGGCATCCCTATTGGCGTTCGGCCTGCTTTCGGCTCATTCTGGCAGGTCAGCTTCAGAGAAAGCCTGAGATTTCAAACCGCCAAGCAACATTCACCATTCTTGCTCTCTGACTATGGGGGAATTTCAGCGAATCGGAACGCTACTTGGAGCCACGTTCCGGGTCTGTTTCGCCGCAAACCAAATATCTAAGCCACGGACCGGGCGCCCGTAGAAAAATTACTTTAAAAGATTAAAGACAAGCACAGTACTCACTTTTGTGAAATTTCTTCCGGTAGCGCCATCAATTTAGCGGCCGAACCCAGCCGTCGAAATTCCGGTGCAACGGAGCGAGCAGGAACGCGTCCGTGCCGCTCTTCCCTGGCCACGGAGCCTTCCGCTCTACCCGTTACTGCGAACGTACGGAGCATCGGCGCAGCAGCACCTGTGGAATAACGCACCGCCCACAGCTATACAGAAGAAGAATCCGAGACGACGGTAGAAGACCCCAGACCAAAAGTCACCGCGGGACTAAGGGACGCGCGGTCAGCGCGCGAGGGGCGGGTGTCCGGGACCCAAGCGTGGAACGGCCCCCGGGATTTCTTTGTTCGGGGTCCCTCTCTTTGGAGGCGCCCCGCCCGGGCCGATCCCGCTGCTGCACCTTTCAGTTACGTTAATTATTTTACAAAATCCGACACCCGGAGACTGCTGCCGGAAGCCTCGGGTCGAGCCCGAAGGAGGAGGAGGAGGAGGAAGCGCGCCCGAGAAGAAGCGTGCGCGCGACACCGTGAACGGGGTGCGAACGCTGGAGCGGCAGCTGCTCCTCCTCAAACAGAGACAGAGAGAGAAAGAAGAGGGGGGAAAGCCACAGGGTACAGAGGGCGGAAGTGGAAAAGAGGGGCCGGGAGCCGGACAGAGGGAGGTGGAGAAAGAGGCCGTCGGAAGGGAAGGGACGGGCTGCGGGGCAGAGGGGGACTTGCCAGCGCCAGGTTCGCGGTTCCACCCGATAATCGTAAAGGTCTCTGCCAACCTCGACGATTCGGTCGCTTTAAAAAAACAATCGGGATCTCGAGGCGGACCGAGGGAGAGACGGAGAATATAAAAACGGTCGCGGCTAAGAGGGCAGAGAGGGAGGAATCGCGAGACAGGGAGAGGCAAGCCGGGCAGGGGAAAAAGTCCCGACAGGCTTCTGCAGCGACAGGGAGGAATTGAAGATTCGAGAGAGGGAGCTGGACAGAGAGAGAGACGGGGAAAGGTAAGACGGTGGCGAGCTACCAGGCAGAGAAGCAGAGTTTAATGCCGGGGACCGGGAGAGGGACAGAGAGGGAAGGAGAAAGGACCGAAGGGACGGGCTGCGGGGCAGACAGGGAGGAAGGAAGGAAGGAAGAAAGAAAGAGGGACAGGGAGCCAGACGAACCGCGACGGGGAAGAAAAAGGTACCGACGGGCTAGGAGGCAGAGAGGGGAGACTTTAGAAAAACAGGGACGGGGAGCGAGACGGAGCCAGACCGAAAAAAGGAACCATAGCGACGGGTGCCGGGACAGAGAGGCGGGCCTTCAAAACGAGGGGCAGGGAAGAGGCTCAAGAGGGACGGAGAAAGAGAGAGACTCACGACGACTCGCTACGGAGCCGAGAAGGAAGACCTCGAACAACAGGAACGAGGAGCCGCACAGAGAGAGCCAGAGATGGCAGAAATACCGACAGGCTACAGGACCGAGGGGGAGGAATGCAGAAACAGTGGCTGGGGGCCGGACAGAGAGACAGGGAGAGAGAGAAGGAAACAATAGCCACGGGCTACGGGGCAGAGAGAGCGAGGACCTAAAAAAGGTGGGGACAGGCAGCCCGTCAGAGCGAGATGGAAAAAGAACATAGCGGGGAGCAGAAAGCAAACCAAAAAACCCCACAGCGGGGGTGGGAAAGCGAGGGGGGCAGAGGAGGGCCCGCGACGCAGAGGAGAGGCGATGGGGCCCCGCGGGCCCAGGACTCACCGCAGCTCTGGCTCTCGGCGCTGCCGGGAGAGCTTGCCAACGCAGACGCTTCTTTCTCCCGCTCTCCGCCTTTCCTTTGCTGTCGCTCCGGTCGCTCGGCTGTCCTCCGCCTAAGAGAATACACGGGTGTCTTACAGCTCCGAGGAGACGAGTCTGCCTAGATGAGTAGCCTGCCTCCCTGCCTCCCTCGGTACGCGGCCCGCACCGTGCTTTGGATTACGCGTGGCGACCCTGCGGTGCCCGTCGGCAGCCTGACCTGCCGCGGAGCGCAACGAGGGATCTTTCCTCACCCGGCGAGGCAGGCGCTCTCTTGCCTGCAGCGGGAGGCAGCTGCCGGCCGGAGAGCCTTCCATCTCTTCTTCTTCTTCTTCACCTTTCTCTGGCCATTCCAGCTTCCCTTAGGGCAGCTGCTGTCCACGGCCGGTAAGCGCTCCGCCGCCTGTCCCTTTTCGCCCCCACGCCACGAGGCGAGCCAGGCCAGGCACAGGCGAGGCGGGTGCAGTCGACGGCATCCCCAAGGGAGGGACGGGCAACCACGTCCTCAGCGCGGCCTGGGAGAGGGAAAGAAAAAGCAGTGGCCGTTACTACCGGAGGTCGGCCCTGGCCGGAGACCCTCCTCCTTCTGCAGGGGCTTCCGGAGACGCCGCTCTTTCCCCGCGCTGCTGCCGCTGCCGCCGCCGCCAGCACCCCTGTTCAGGAAGAAAGCGGCACAGGCGAGGGCCAGCTTGCCGCCTTCACGCCAGGGCTCGGGGGCGGCCTGGGGCTGCCGGACAGGCTTCCGGAGAGTCCGACCGGTAGCGCTCGTCTCGGGACACCGGGCAACGCCTCGCCGCGCGCGGCGCTCTCGTAGCACGGCCGCACCGCTGCTCGGGAGCGGCTGGAAGCCTGCAAAAACCACTCGAAACCGACAAAAAAACCCCAACCTCGCGCTCCTGCGAGAGCAAGTCGGGCTGTCCGGCAGCCACGTCCGCGAAAACGACGCCTCCCGGCACGCACTGGCAAGCGCCGCGTGGCAGCCATTAGAGTGCCGTAAGACTACACTTCCCGCTTGCTCCGGGGAGCCAATATGGCCGACCAGCAGCCGCGTGCCCCAAGACTGCAACTGCCGGCGTGCCGCGGGAGGCAGCCTTCCACGCTTCCTGACCCTGCGGGGACACCGTCCCGTGCCCTCACCCCAAAGCCGACTCACCCGAAAGCCCCGCCGAGCCGCGACGGCAGCCCCGAGCTCCGCAGCGCGGCTCCGGGCTGGCGCCCCCCCCCCGCCCCCGCCCCCGCCTCCCCTCAGCCACCTCCTCCGAAAGGCGCGGACGCCCGCCGGCTCCGGGCAGCCCCCGCCGCGCGGCTCCGGACGGTCTCCCCCCCCCGTTCCGACACGGCGCGCACCCCCCCCACCCGCCGCACGGCTCCGGGCAGCCCCCCTCCCTCTGTGACACGGACCCCGCCGCCCCCCGCCGCCTCTCCTCGAGCGGCACCGCTGCTGCCGCCGCCCTCCTCGGGGCTTTCCCCGGACCCGCCGGTCCGTCCCGCTGCCCCGCTCACCTTCTCCCTCCGTGCAGCCGCAGCCCGGCGACGCCTCCGCTCCTCCCTCGGCTCACAGCAGCCCCTGCACACCGCTGCCGGCAGCCGGTTCCGGGGAGGGGGCGTGGCGCTGCACTGCGCATGCGCGGCGCTGCCGCTGCAGTACCGAAATTTGGTCACTAGGCGGCAGCACCGAGCGAGCATGCGCTGTGCGATGCGTGAGGGGCGGGCTTGGCGTGCGTCGGGGGCGGAGTTTGCGTGAGGGGCGGGGCTTGGCGTGCGTGGGGCGGAGTTTGCGTGAGGGCGGAGCTTGGCGTGCGTGGGGGGCGGAGTTTGC
>NW_026562069.1:0-35730 GCF_028858705.1 Grus americana
GGAGTTTGCATGAGGGGCGGAGTTTGCATGAGGGCGGGGCTTGGCATGCACCAGGGCGGAGTTTGTGTGGGGGCGGAGTTTGCGTGGGGGGGCTTGGCGTGCATCAGGGCGGAGTTTGCCTGAGGGCGGGGCTTGGCTTGCATCAGGGCGGAGTTTGCATCGGGGCGGAGTTTCCATGAGGGGCGGGGCTTGGCGTGCGTGAGGGGCGGAGTTTGCGGGGGGGGGCCGAGTTTGCGGGGGCGGAGTTTGGCGGGGGGGGGCCGGAGTTGGCATGGGTCAGGGGCGGAGCCAAGAAGCGTCACTTTTGGATCCCGAGGATGCGAGCAATGTGACCTTGTTGAATACGTTAATACCCCACACACACCTCCTCCCTGCCCTCCATCACGCCCCCTCGCCCCCCCCCCCGCAAAGGAAGCGCCAACGCAGCCGGCACGGCAAAAGAGACCGCAAGCGTTTATTCAGTCACACACAGAGCCGGTTCCGGGAGAGACTCCGCACCGGGGCTCGGGGCCCGGCCCTGGGGCACCTCGGCTGTCCTACCCAGAGCCACGCTCGCCAGTCCGGCGTGGAACAGACACACGGTCGGTCCGTCAGGCTGCTGGAGAGCTGGGCTGCTATGTGCAGGCTGCCGCCAAAACCGAGGAGCCAGCTGCAGGACGCTAGAAGAGAGGAGAAAAGGGGCAGCCAGCTGGATGGGGGGGGCGGCGGCGGCGAGCGAGAAAGCACGAGGCAAGGAAAGGGACGGCGAGTGAAGGACGGGGACCGGGAGCCTGACAGAGAGGGAGGAAGAAGCGGCAGGAAGAGAGGCAGCGGGACGGCGACCGACAAACCAGGACGGGGAGCGGGACAGAGAGGCAGAAACGACCCTGGGCGGGCAGCGCCACGGCGAGGGAGGAAAAGAGAATAAGGGCAGGGAGCCGGACCGAGAGGTACGGCGAGGGACAGCGGCACGGGGAGCAGGACAGAGCAACAGAGAATAAAAAAAGGAAGCGGGAGCGTGAGAGAACCGGGCTGGGGAGCAGGGAGAAGGAGAGATAAAAGGAGAGAGCAACAGAGGGAAAGAGGACCGGGGAGCGGGACGCTGGGGCAGAGTGAGAACAAGAGGGGCAGGGAGCAGGACAGAGGGGCAGAGGCAGAAGGAGGACAGAGGGACAGAGAGACAAAAGAGGGAGACGAGGACTGGGCAGAGGGGAGAGAAAGACGGGGGCAAGGAGCAGAGACACAAAGGTGCCAGGAAAAGGACGGTCAGATGGAGCGAGAAACAGGGTCGGGGAGCAGGACAAAAGGACAAAGAAAAAGGCGAGGAAGAAGGAAGGAAGGATAAAGGTGGGACAGGGAACGGGACATACGCAGCGAAACAAAGCAGAACAGAGAAGAGAGGACAGGGATTGAGGAACAGAGAGAGAGATGCAGGCTGGTACACACAGACGGCGAAGGTAAGCAAAACCAGCGACAGGCAGGAGGACCTGGTTCTGACAACCCATTGCTCCCGGTGTCGCTTCCACGGCCTCAACAAATGCGACGTGCCGCAAGACAAGAGAATGGGAGAGTGAAAGCAAAGGCACGGGAAACTTAACGCTCTTAGTAATTTCACTGAGCATCACAGCTTACAGTTACTCAATGTCTTCCGGTGTCACAGGGTGAGGTACAACTGATTTCGTCTCCATATCTCTGGACAGAGCTTTTCTCATATCTGGGGGGGGGGGGAAGAAAAAAAAAAAAAAGATATTCTAAGACGACAGTCCTTGCACAAAGCCACGTTCAGCGAATTCTCTATTACAATAAGGTCGTTTCTAACCCAGAAGATTTCACAGAATCATAGAGTATCTCAAGTTGGAAGGGACCCATACGGATCACCGAGACCAAGCCCCCGCTCCACGCGGGACTACCTAAAACTAAACCGTGCGACTAAGAGCATCGTTCAGACGCTCCTTGAACTCCTGACAGGCTCGGTGGCTGCGACCGCTTCCCTGGGGAGCCTGTTCCGTGACTGACCGACCGCCCTCTCAGTGAAAAGCCTTTTCCCAACGTCCGGTCTGAACTTGCCCTGACGCAGCTTC
Source organism: Grus americana (assembly GCF_028858705.1). Classification (NCBI taxonomy): domain Eukaryota; kingdom Metazoa; phylum Chordata; class Aves; order Gruiformes; family Gruidae; genus Grus; species Grus americana. The sequence goes on from NW_026562069.1 coordinate 2,061, forward strand.
GTCCCGTTTCCTCGGGTCCTAGTGCCGGTCACCGGAGAGAAGGAGGAGGTCCCCCTCCGCCGTCCCCCTCGAGGAAGGTGTAGACTGCGATGAGGTCACCCCTCGGCCTTCCCTTCTCCAAGCTGAACAAACCAAGTGACCTCAGCCGCTCCCCCTAAGTCTTGCCTCGGAGACCTCTCGCCATCTCGGTCGCCCTCCTCCGCGCACGCTCCCGAGCGTTGTTCGGCGGCACCGCTCTCGACTGGAACCTAACGCTGCACGTAACTCAACTGAGCGGAAAGGAAATGACGGGCTAAAGGGACAAATACACGATTTAAGGCAGCCGCAACGATGGCAGATGTCTGTCCGTAGCCCTTCTATTTATTTCACAGCGCTCCTGCGTATCAAACGAACGGTACCAGAGCAGAAAAGGTATACGGCGTGGCCACGTTACCCCTCGGGGAGGACGGCGAAAGGAGAGAAGCTCTAGAAAGAGGAAGCAGCTGGTACTTCGCTTTTGGTAACAGAATTAACATCAACACGTTCCTCCCCTTTGAAATTGAAAACGCCACCCAATTCTCTGCCACTGTTGACCACCGACACTTGTAAATTTCTAGTGAAACAGCTGAGGAAAACAAAGTTTCAGGTCCCTGGCTAGGGGAAGAAACCAGGCAAGCGCCGCCGTTCCTTCCCCCCGACAACACTAGCAAAAAAAACCAGCCGCTGGGGGCGAGCGTTCCTCCGAAAGAAAAATCAGGTGAGAAACCGCATTTTTATTTTCAGCTTACCTACAGGATAAATGTCTTTGTAGTTGCTACAAAACGTGTAAACTGCACAAAGATTAAGTTTTGTAACCGATCTAAGGTTCAGTACGAAAAACTACCTAAAGGAGTACGCAAAGTCCCACTCATCAACAATTATCTGACCCTGTTTCATATTAAAAAAAAAAAAAAAAAAAAAAAAAAGTAATGCTAATCACACAGACAAGCCCAGGAACCCTCCACATGAGAATCTTTCCGTTCAGCCGGAGGCAGAACGAGTACTTACCACGGGCATCCTCATCTGGCTCTCCGCTGCTAGCAGAGCGGCACGCCAACGCTGTCCGGTACACGCCGTAGTACGCCTAGTTGCTTCTACGTATTTACCGCCGCCTGATTTGATACTCTCACAAAGAGATCGACGAAAAAGCCACCCTTTCTTTGAAAAAATAAAAACCAAAACAACACAGTTAAGGAACGGTAGGCGAACGTATTTCTAAATCATAACCCACGGCTTGCAGGCAGACCAAGAGCAGCTCTGACGATGCGGTACGCTCATCAAACATCTTTCACGCAGGAATAACAGATGTACTCCTTTACCACGGGACGCAGCCGGCACAGGGACAAATTTCATGCTGTTTTTGTCACACGACCGTCCTTCTGCACCAGCCAGTGGGTTCAGAATTAAGGACAGGACAGGCTAAACGCTCACACGAGCCTCCTATCCGTAAGAAACTATTAAAAATAGAAAAAAAAACTTCCACGTTTTAGATCGCGTTGCCTTAGGGACTGCCTCCTTCAAAGCCTGCCGGTTGGGGGGGGGGGGGGGGGGGGCGCGTGTGCGCGCACGCACGCGCGGGAGGCGGGGAAATCGGTCGCAGAATTCAGTTGCCTAACGAGAGACGGCCCTTCTCCTCGCAAGGCAAACGTTTCAAAACGTCGTACTCTTTTCCGATTTTACCGGCTGGTACTGGGGTTGCCCTACCAGCATGAGTTGGGGACCCGTCCCTCTGGGTCCGTGCGACGCCAAATTAAATATTCTGCAAGTAACCGAGCAGGAGATGGAAAGTAAGCTAAGATGCTCTCTGCCGTACAAGGTTTGTTCGCCATCGTCCCCGAGGGAATCGCACAAAGCCCACGCTTGCCGAACCGGTACGTCGGAGGCCCTACGGGAAACGGCGCTGACGTTTCGCCAAGCTCTTCTCCTGTCAAGAAGAGGACCTTTTCTGCGGCATCCCTATTGGCGTTCGGCCTGCTTTCGGCTCATTCTGGCAGGTCAGCTTTCAGAGAAAGCCTGAGATTTCAAACCGCCAAGCAACATTCACCATTCTTGCTCTCTGACTACGGGGAATTTCAGCGAATCGGAACGCTACTTGGAGCCACGTTCCGGGTCTGTTTCGCCGCAAACCAAATATCTAAGCCACGGACCGGGCGCCCGTAGAAAAATTACTTTAAAAGATTAAAGACAAGCACAGTACTCACTTTTCTGAAATTTCTTCCGGTAGCGCCATCAATTTAGCGGCCGAACCCAGCCGTCGAAATTCCGGTGCAACGGAGCGAGCAGGAACGTGTCCGTGCCGCTCTTCCCTGGCCACGGAGCCTTCCGCTCTACCCGTTACTGCGAACGTACGGAGCATCGGCGCAGCAGCACCTGTGGAATAACGCACCGCCCACAGCTATACAGAAGAAGAATCCGAGACGACGGTAGAAGACCCCAGACCAAAAGTCACCGCGGGACTAAGGGACGCGCGGACAGCGCGCGAGGGGGCGGGTGTCCGGGACCCAAGCGTGGAACGGCCCCGGGATTTCTTTGTTCGGGGTCCCTCTCATTGGAGGCGCCCCGCCCGGGCCGATCCCGCTGCTGCACCTTTCAGTTACGTTAATTATTTTACAAAAATCCGACACCCGGAGACTGCTGCCGGAAGCCTCGGGTCGAGCCCGTGGAGGAGGAGGAGGAGGAAGCGCGCCCGAGAAGAAGCGTGCGCGCGACACCGTGAACGGGGTGCGAACGCTGGGGCGGCAGCTGCTCCTCCTCAAACAGAGACAGAGAGAGAAAGAAGAGGGGGGAAAGCCACAGGGTACAGAGGGCGGAAGTGGAAAAGAGGGGCCGGGAGCCGGACAGAGGGAGGTGGAGAAAGAGGCCGTCGGAAGGGAAGGGACGGGCTGCGGGGCAGAGGGGGACTTGCCAGCGCCAGGTTCGCGGTTCCACCCGATAATCGAAAAGGTCTCTGCCAACCTCGACGATTCGGTCGCTTTAAAAAAACAATCGGGATCTCGAGGCGGACCGAGGGAGAGACGGAGAATATAAAAACGGTCGCGGCTAAGAGGGCAGAGAGGGAGGAATCGCGAGACAGGGAGAGGCAAGCCGGGCAGGGGAAAAAGTCCCGACAGGCTTCTGCAGCGACAGGGAGGAATTGAAGATTCGAGAGAGGGAGCTGGACAGAGAGAGAGACGGGGAAAGGTAAGACGGTGGCGAGCTACCGGGCAGAGAAGCAGAGTTTAATGCCGGGGACCGGGAGAGGGACAGAGAGGGAAGGAGAAAGGAACGAAGGGACGGGCTGCGGGGCAGACAGGGAGGAGGAAGGAAGGAAGAAAGAGGGACAGGGAGCCAGACGAACCGCGACGGGGAAAGAAAAAGGTACCGACGGGCTAGGAGGCAGAGAGGGGAGACTTTAGAAAAACAGGGACGGGGAGCGAGACGGAGCCAGACCGAAAAAAGGAACCATAGCGACGGGTGCCGGGACAGAGAGGCGGGCCTTCAAAACGAGGGGCAGGGAAGAGGCTCAAGAGGGACGGAGAAAGAGAGAGACTCACGACGACTCGCTACGGAGCCGAGAAGGAAGACCTCGAACAACAGGAACGAGGAGCCGCACAGAGAGAGCCAGAGACGGCAGAAATACCGACAGGCTACAGGACCGAGGGGGAGGAATGCAGAAACAGCGGCTGGGGGCCGGACAGAGAGACAGGGAGAGAGAGAAGGAAACAATAGCCACGGGCTACGGGGCAGAGAGAGCGAGGACCTAAAAAAGGTGGGGACAGGCAGCCCGTCAGAGCGAGATGGAAAAAGAACATAGCGGGGAGCAGAAAGCAAACCAAAAAACCCCACAGCGGGGTGGGAAAGCGAGGGGGCAGAGGAGGGCCCGCGACGCAGAGGAGAGGCGATGGGGCCCCGCGGGCCCAGGACTCACCGCAGCTCTGGCTCTCAGCGCTGCCGGGAGAGCTTGCCAGCGCAGACGCTTCTTTCTCCCGCTCTCCGCCTTTCCTTTGCTGTCACTCCGGTCGCTCGGCTGTCCTCCGCCTAAGAGAATACACGGGTGTCTTACAGCTCCGAGGAGACGAGCCTGCCTAGATGAGTAGCCTGCCTCCCTGCCTCCCTCCCTGCCTCCCTCGGTACGCGGCCGCACCGTGCTTTGGATTACGCGTGGCGACCCTGCGGTGCCCGTCGGCAGCCTGACCTGCCGCGGAGCGCAACGAGGGATCTTTCCTCACCCGGCGAGGCAGGCGCTCTCTTGCCTGCAGCGGGAGGCAGCTGCCGGCCGGAGAGCCTTCCATCTCTTCTTCTTCTTCTTCTTCACCTTTCTCTGGCCATTCCAGCTTCCCTTAGGGCAGCTCCTGTCCACGGCCGGTAAGCGCTCCGCCGCCTGTCCCTTTCGCCCCCACGCCACGAGGCGAGCCAGGCCAGGCACAGGCGAGGCGGGTGCAGTCGACGGCATCCCCAAGGGAGGGACGGGCAACCACGTCCTCAGCGCGGCCTGGGAGAGGGAAAGAAAAAGCAGTGGCCGTTACTACCGGAGGTCGGCCCTGGCCGGAGACCCTCCTCCTTCTGCAGGGGCTTCCGGAGACGCCGCTCTTTCCCTGCGCTGCTGCCGCTGCCGCCGCCGCCAGCACCCCTGTTCAGGAAGAAAGCGGCACAGGCGAGGGCCAGCTTGCCGCCTTCACGCCAGGGCTCGGGGGCGGCCTGGGGCTGCCGGACAGGCTTCCGGAGAGTCCGACCGGTAGCGCTCGTCTCGGGACACCGGGCAACGCCTCGCCGCGCGCGCGCGCTCTCGTAGCACGGCCGCACCGCTGCTCGGGAGCGGCTGGAAGCCTGCAGAAAACCACTCGAAACCGGCAAAAAAACCCCAACCTCGCGCTCCTGCGAGAGCAAGTCGGGCTGTCCGGCAGCCCCGTCCGCGAAAACGACGCCTCCCGGCACGCACTGGCAAGCGCCGCGTGGCAGCCATTAGAGTGCCGTAAGACTACACTTCCCGGCGTGCTCCGGGGAGCCAATATGGCCGACCAGCAGCCGCGTGCCCCAAGACTGCAACTCCCGGCGTGCCGCGGGAGGCAGCCTTCCACGCTTCCTGACCCTGCGGGGACACCGTCCCGTGCCCTCACCCCAAAGCCGACTCACCCGAAAGCCCCGCCGAGCCGCGACGGCAGCCCCGAGCTCCGCAGCGCGGCTCCGGGCTGGCGCCCCCCCCCCCGCCCCCGCCTCCCCTCAGCCACCTCCGAAAGGCGCGGACGCCCGCCGGCTCCGGGCAGCCCCCGCCGCGCGGCTCCGGACGGTCTCCCCGCCCGGTTCCGACACGGCGCGCACCCCCCCCACCCGCCGCACGGCTCCGGGCAGCCCCCCTCCCCTCTGTGACACGGACCCCGCCGCCCCCCCGCCTCTCCTCGGAGGCGGCACCGCTGCCGCCGCCCTCCTCGGGGCTTTCCCCGGACCCGCCGGTCCGTCCCGCTGCCCCGCTCACCTTCTCCCTCCGTGCAGCCGCAGCCCGGCGGCGCCTCCGCTCCTCCCTCGGCTCACAGCAGCTCCTGCACACCGGCTGCCGGCAGCCGGTTCCGGGGAGGGGGCGTGGCGCTGCACTGCGCATGCGCGGCGCTGCCGCTGCAGTACCGAAATTTGGTCGCTAGGCGGCAGGACCGAGCGAGCATGCGCTGTGCGCTGCGTGAGGGGCGGGGCTTGTGTGCGTCGGGGGCGGAGTTTGCGTGAGGGGCGGGGTTTTGCGTGAGGGGCGGAGTTTGCGTGGGGGCGGAGTTTGCGTCGGGGGCGGGGCTTGGCGTGCGTCGGGGGCGGAGTTTGCGTGAGGGGCGGAGTTTGCGTCGGGGGCGGGGCTTGGCGTGCGTCGGGGGCGGAGTTTGCGTGAGGGGCGGAGTTTGCGTCGGGGGCGGGGCTTGGCGTGCATCCGGGGGCGGAGTTTGCGTGAGGGGCGGGGTTTGCGTGAGGGGCGGAGTTTGCGTGAGGGGCGGGGTTTGCGTGGGGGCGGGGCTTGGCGTGCGGGGCGAGTTTGCGTGAGGGGCGGAGTTTGCGTCGGGGGCGGGGCTTGGCGTGCGTCGGGGGCGGAGTTTGCGTGAGGGGCGGAGTTTGCGTGAGGGGCGGAGTTTGCGTCGGGGCGGGGCTTGGCGTGCGTCGCGGGCGGAGTTTGCGTCGGGGCGGAGTTTGCGTGAGGGGCGGGGCTTGGCGTGCGTCGGGGGCGGAGTTTGCGTGAGGGGCGGAGTTGCGTCGGGGCGGAGTTTGCGTGAGGGGCGGGGTTTGCGTGAGGGGCGGGGTTTGCGTGGGGGCGGAGTTTGCGTCGGGGGCGGAGTTTGCGTGAGGGGCGGGGTTTGCGTGCGTCGGGGGCGGAGTTTGCGTGAGGGGCGGGGTTTGCGTGGGGGCGGAGTTTGGCATGTGGGGGCGGAGTTTGCGTGAGGGGCGGGGCTTGGCTTGCATCGGGGCGGAGTTTGCGCCGGGGCGGAGTTTGTGTGAGGGGCGGGGCTTGGCTTGCGTCGGGGGCGGAGTTTGCGTGAGGGGCGGGGGTTTGCGTGAGGGGCGGAGTTTGCGTGAGGGGCGGAGTTTGCGTGAGGGGCGGGGGCTTGGCGTGCGTCGGGGGCGGAGTTTGCGTGAGGGGCGGAGTTTGCGTGAGGGGCGGAGTTGGGCATGCATCGGGGGCGGAGTTTGCGTGAGGGGAGGGCTTGGCGTGCGTCGGGGGCGGAGTTTGCGTGAGGGGCGGAGTTTGCGTCGGGGGCGGAGTTTGCGTGAGGGGCGGGGTTTGCGTGAGGGGCGGAGTTTGCGTGAGGGGCGGAGTTTGCGTGAGGGGGCGGAGTTTGCGTCGGGGGCGGGGCTTGGCGTGCATCGGGGCGGAGTTTGCGTGAGGGGCGGGGTTTGCATCGGGGGCGGAGTTTGCGTGAGGGGGCGGAGTTTGCGTGAGGGGGCGGAGTTTGCGTCGGGGGCGGGGGCTTGGCGTGCGTCGGGGGCGGAGTTTGCGTGAGGGGCGGAGTTTGCATCGGGGGGCGGAGTTTGCGTGAGGGGCGGAGTTGCGTGAGGGGCGGAGTTTGCGTGGGGGCGGGGCTTGGCGTGCATCGGGGGCGGAGTTTGCGTGAGGGGCGGGGCTTGGCGTGCGTCGGGGCGGAGTTTGCGTGAGGGGCGGAGTTTGCGTGAGGGGCGGGGCTTGGCATGCATCGGGGCGGAGTTTGCGTGAGGGGCGGAGTTTGCGTCGGGGCGGAGTTTGCACCGGGGGCGGAGTTTGCGTGAGGGGCGGGTTTGCGTGAGGGCGGAGTTTGTGCCGGGGGCGGAGTTACAGGGGCGGGGCTTGGCGTGCATGGGGCGGAGTTTGCGTGGGGGCGGAGTTTGCGTGAGGGCGGGGCTTGGCGTGCATCGGGGCGGAGTTTGCGTGAGGGGCGGAGTTTGCGTGGGGCGGGGCTTGGCATGCATCGGGGCGGAGTTTGCATGAGGGGCGGAGTTTGCATCAGGGCGGGGCTTGTGTGGGGGCGGAGTTTGCGTGAGGGGGGGCTTGGCGTGCATCAGGGCGGAGTTTGCCTGAGGGGCGGGGCTTGGCTTGCATCAGGGCGGAGTTTGCGCCGGGCGGAGTTTCCATGAGGGGCGGCTTGGGTGCGTGGGGGCGGAGTTTGCGGGGGGCGGAGTTTGCGGGGGGGGGGCCGGAGTTTGGCATGGGTCAGGGGCGGAGCCAAGAAGCATCACTTTTGGATCCCGAGGATGCGAGCAATGTGACCTTGTTGAATACGTTAATACCCCCACACACACCTCCTCCCCTGCCCTCCATCACGGCCCCTCGCCCCCCCCCCCCCGCAAAGGAAGCGCCAACGCAGCCGGCACGGCAAAAGAGACCGCAAGCGTTTATTCAGTCACACACAGAGCCGGTTCCGGGAGAGACTCCGCACCGGGGCTCGGGGCCCGGCCCTGGGGCACCTCGGCTGTCCTACCCAGAGCCACGCTCGCCAGTCCGGCGTGGAACAGACACACGGTCGGTCCGTCAGGCTGCTGGAGAGCTGGGCTGCTATGTGCAGGCTGCCGCCAAAACCGAGGAGCCAGCTGCAGGACGCTAGAAGAGAGGAGAAAAGGGGCAGCCAGCTGGATGGGGGGGGCGGCGGCGGCGAGCGAGAAAGCACGAGGCAAGGAAAGGGACGGCGAGTGAAGGACGGGGACAGGGAGCCTGACAGAGAGGGAGGAAGAAGCGGCAGGAAGAGAGGCAGCGGGACGGCGACCGACAAACCAGGACGGGGAGCGGGACAGAGAGGCAGAAACGACCCTGGGCGGGCAGCGCCACGGCGAGGGAGGAAAAGAGAATAAGGGCAGGGAGCCGGACCGAGAGGTACGGCGAGGGACAGCGGCACGGGGAGCAGGACAGAGCAACAGAGAATAAAAAAAGGAAGCGGGAGCGTGAGAGAACCGGGCTGGGGAGCAGGGAGAAGGAGAGATAAAAGGAGAGAGCAACAGAGGGAAAGAGGACCGGGAGCGGGACGCTGGGGCAGAGTGAGAACAAGAGGGGCAGGGAGCAGGACAGAGGGGCAGAGGCAGAAGGAGGACAGAGGGACAGAGAGACAAAAGAGGGAGACGAGGACTGGGCAGAGGGGAGAGAAAGACGGGGGCAAGGAGCAGAGACACAAAGGTGCCAGGAAAAGGACGGTCAGATGGAGCGAGAAACAGGGTCGGGGAGCAGGACAAAAGGACAAAGAAAAAGGCGAGGAAGAAGGAAGGAAGGATAAAGGTGGGACAGGGACCGGGACATACGCAGCGAAACAAAGCAGAACAGAGAAGAGAGGACAGGGATTGAGGAACAGAGAGAGAGATGCAGGCTGGTACACAGAGACGGCGAAGGTAAGCAAACCCAGCGACGGGCAGGAGGACCTGGTTCTGACAACCCATCGCTCCCGGTGTCGCTTCCACGGCCTCAAAAAATGCGACGTGCCGCAAGACAAGAGAATGGGAGAGTGAAAGCAAAGGCACGGGAAACTTAACGCTCTTAGTAATTTCACTGAGCATCACAGCTTACAGTTACTCAATGTCTTCCGGTGTCACAGGGTGAGGTACAACTGATTTCGTCTCCATATCTCTGGACAGAGCTTTTCTCATATCTGGGGGGGGGGGGGGGAAGAAAAAAAAAAAAGATATTCTAAGACGACAGTCCTTGCACAAAGCCACGTTCAGCGAATTCTCTATTACAATAAGGTCGTTTCTAACCCAGAAGATTTCACAGAATCATAGAGTATCTCAAGTTGGAAGGGACCCATACGGATCACCGAGACCAAGCCCCCGCTCCACGCGGGACTACCTAAAACTAAACCGTGCGACTAAGAGCATCGTTCAGACGCTCCTTGAACTCCTGACAGGCTCGGTGGCTGCGACCGCTTCCCTGGGGAGCCTGTTCCGTGACTGACCGACCGCCCTCTCAGTGAAAAGCCTTTTCCCAACGTCCGGTCTGAACTTGCCCTGACGCAGCTTCGTCCCGTTTCCTCGGGTCCTAGTGCCGGTCACCGGAGAGAGCGGAGGTCAGCGCCTCCCCCTCCGCCGTCCCCCTCGAGGAAGGTGTAGACTGCGATGAGGTCACCCCTCGGCCTTCCCTTCTCCAAGCTGAACAAACCAAGTGACCTCAGCCGCTCCCCCTAAGTCTCGCCTCGGAGACCTCTCGCCATCTCGGTCGCCCTCCTCCGCGCACGCTCCCAGAGCGTTGTTCGGCGGCACCGCTCTCGACCGGAACCTGACGCTGCACGTAACTCAACTGAGCGGAAAGGAAATGACGGGCTAAAGGGACAAATACACGATTTAAGGCAGCCGCAACGATGGCAGATGTCTGTCCGTAGCCCTTCTATTTATTTCACAGCGCTCCTGCGTATCAAACGAACGGTACCAGAGCAGAAAAGGTATACGGCGTGGCCACGTTACCCCTCGGGGAGGACGGCGAAAGGAGAGAAGATCTAGAAAGAGGAAGCAGCTGGTACTTCGCTTTTGGTAACAGAATTAACATCAACACGTTCCTTCCCTTTGAAATTGAAAACGCCACCCAATTCTCTGCCACTGTTGACCACCGACACTTGTAAATTTCTAGTGAAACAGCTGAGGAAAACAAAGTTTCAGGTCCCTGGCTAGGGGAAGAAATCAGGCAAGCGCCGCCGTTCCTTCCCCCCGACAACACTAGCAAAAAAAACCAGCCGCTGGGGGCGAGCGTTCCTCCGAAAGAAAAATCAGGTGAGAAACCGCATTTTTATTTTCAGCTTACCTACAGGATAAATGTCTTTGTAGTTGCTACAAAATGTGTAAACTGCACAAAGATTAAGTTTTGTAACCGATCTAAGGTTCAGTACGAAAAACTACCTAAAGGAGTACGCAAAGTCCCACTCATCAACAATTATCTGACCCTGTTTCATATTAAAAAAAAAAAAAAAAAAAAAAAAAAAGTAATGCTAATCACACAGACAAGCCCAGGAACCCTCAACATGAGAATCTTTCCGTTCAGCCGGAGGCAGAGCGAGTACTTACCACGGGCATCCTCATCTGGCTCTCCGCTGCTAGCAGAGCGGCACGCCAACGCTGTCCGGTACACGCCGTAGTACGCCTAGTTGCTTCTACGTATTTACCGCCGCCTGATTTGATACTCTCACAAAGAGATCGACGAAAAAGCCACCCTTTCTTTGAAAAAATAAAAACCAAAACCACACAGTTAAGGAACGGTAGGCGAACGTATTTCTAAATCATAACCCACGGCTTGCAGGCAGACCAAGAGCAGCTCTGACGATGCGGTACGCTCATCAAACATCTTTCACGCAGGAATAACAGATGTACTCCTTTACCACGGGACGCAGCCGGCACAGGGACAAATTTCATGCTGTTTTTGTCACACGACCGTCCTTCTGCACCAGCCAGTGGGTTCAGAATTAAGGACAGGACAGGCTAAACGCTCACACGAGCCTCCTATCCGTAAGAAACTATTAAAAATAGAAAAAAAAACTTCCACGTTTTAGATCGCGTTGCCTTAGGGACTGCCTCCTTCAAAGCCTGCCTGTTGGGGGGGGGTGGGGGGGCGCGTGTGCGCGCACGCACGCGCGTGAGGCGTGGAAATCGGTCGCAGAATTCAGTTGCCTAACGAGAGACGGCCCTTCTCCTCGCAAGGCAAACGTTTCAAAACGTCGTACTCTTTTCCGATTTTACCGGCTGGTACTGGGGTTGCCCTACCAGCATGAGTTGGGGACCCGTCCCTCTGGGTCCGTGCGACGCCAAATTAAATATTCTGCAAGTAACCGAGCAGGAGATGGAAAGTAAGCTAAGATGCTCTCTGCCGTACAACGTTTGTTCGCCATCGTCCCCGAGGGAATCGCACAAAGCCCACGCTTGCCGAACCGGTACGTCGGAGGCCCTACGGGAAACGGCGCTGACGTTTCGCCAAGCTCTTCTCCTGTCAAGAAGAGGACCTTTTCTGCGGCATCCCTATTGGCGTTCGGCCTGCTTTCGGCTCATTCTGGCAGGTCAGCTTTCAGAGAAAGCCTGAGATTTCAAACCGCCAAGCAACATTCACCATTCTTGCTCTCTGACTACGGGGAATTTCAGCGAATCGGAACGCTACTTGGAGCCACGTTCCAGGTCTGTTTCGCCGCAAACCAAATATCTAAGCCACGGACCGGGCGCCCGTAGAAAAATTACTTTAAAAGATTAAAGACAAGCACAGTACTCACTTTTCTGAAATTTCTTCCGGTAGCGCCATCAATTTAGCGGCCGAACCCAGCCGTCGAAATTCCGGTGCAACGGAGCGAGCAGGAACGTGTCCGTGCCGCTCTTCCCTGGCCACGGAGCCTTCCGCTCTACCCGTTACTGCGAACGTACGGAGCATCGGCGCAGCAGCACCTGTGGAATAACGCACCGCCCACAGCTATACAGAAGAAGAATCCGAGACGACGGTAGAAGACCCCAGACCAAAAGTCACCGCGGGACTAAGGGACGCGCGGACAGCGCGCGAGGGGCGGGTGTCCGGGACCCAAGCGTGGAACGGCCCCGGGATTTCTTTGTTCGGGGTCCCTCTCTTTGGAGGCGCCCCGCCCGGGCCGATCCCGCTGCTGCACCTTTCAGTTACGTTAATTATTTTACAAAATCCGACACCCGGAGACTGCTGCCGGAAGCCTCGGGTCGAGCCCGAAGGAGGAGGAGGAGGAAGCGCGCCCGAGAAGAAGCGTGCGCGCGACACCGTGAACGGGGTGCGAACGCTGGGGCGGCAGCTGCTCCTCCTCAAACAGAGACAGAGAGAGAAAGAAGAGGGGGAAAGCCACAGGGTACAGAGGGCGGAAGTGGAAAAGAGGGGCCGGGAGCCGGACAGAGGGAGGTGGAGAAAGAGGCCGTCGGAAGGGAAGGGACGGGCTGCGGGGCAGAGGGGGACTTGCCAGCGCCAGGTTCGCGGTTCCACCCGATAATCGTAAAGGTCTCTGCCAACCTCGACGATTCGGTCGCTTTAAAAAACAATCGGGATCTCGAGGCGGACCGAGGGAGAGACGGAGAATATAAAAACGGTCGCGGCTAAGAGGGCAGAGAGGGAGGAATCGCGAGACAGGGAGAGGCAAGCCGGGCAGGGGAAAAAGTCCCGACAGGCTTCTGCAGCGACAGGGAGGAAGTGAAGATTCGAGAGAGGGAGCTGGACAGAGAGAGAGACGGGGAAAGGTAAGACGGTGGCGAGCTACCGGGCAGAGAAGCAGAGTTTAATGCCGGGGACCGGGAGAGGGACAGAGAGGGAAGGAGAAAGGAACGAAGGGACGGGCTGCGGGGCAGACAGGGAGGAAGGAAGGAAGGAAGAAAGAGGGACAGGGAGCCAGACGAACCGCGACGGGGAAAGAAAAAGGTACCGACGGGCTAGGAGGCAGAGAGGGGAGACTTTAGAAAAACAGGGACGGGGAGCGAGACGGAGCCAGACCGAAAAAAGGAACCATAGCGACGGGTGCCGGGACAGAGAGGCGGGCCTTCAAAACGAGGGGCAGGGAAGAGGCTCAAGAGGGACGGAGAAAGAGAGAGACTCACGACGACTCGCTACGGAGCCGAGAAGGAAGACCTCGAACAACAGGAACGAGGAGCCGCACAGAGAGAGCCAGAGATGGCAGAAATACCGACAGGCTACAGGACCGAGGGGGAGGAATGCAGAAACAGTGGCTGGGGGCCGGACAGAGAGACAGGGAGAGAGAGAAGGAAACAATAGCCACGGGCTACGGGGCAGAGAGAGCGAGGACCTAAAAAAGGTGGGGACAGGCAGCCCGTCAGAGCGAGATGGAAAAAGAACATAGCGGGGAGCAGAAAGCAAACCAAAAAACCCCACAGCGGGGTGGGAAAGCGAGGGGGGCAGAGGAGGGCCCGCGACGCAGAGGAGAGGCGATGGGGCCCCGCGGGCCCAGGACTCACCGCAGCTCTGGCTCTCGGCGCTGCCGGGAGAGCTTGCCAGCGCAGACGCTTCTTTCTCCTGCTCTCCGCCTTTCCTTTGCTGTCACTCCGGTCGCTCGGCTGTCCTCCGCCTAAGAGAATACACGGGTGTCTTACAGCTCCGAGGAGACGAGTCTGCCTAGATGAGTAGCCTGCCTCCCTGCCTCCTCCCTCGGTACGCGGCCGCACCGTGCTTTGGATTACGCGTGGCGACCCTGCGGTGCCCGTCGGCAGCCTGACCTGCCGCGGAGCGCAACGAGGGATCTTTCCTCACCCGGCGAGGCAGGCGCTCTCTTGCCTGCAGCGGGAGGCAGCTGCCGGCCGGAGAGCCTTCCATCTCTTCTTCTTCTTCTTCTTCACCTTTCTCTGGCCATTCCAGCTTCCCTTAGGGCAGCTCCTGTCCACGGCCGGTAAGCGCTCCGCCGCCTGTCCCTTTTCGCCCCCACGCCACGAGGCGAGCCAGGCCAGGCACAGGCGAGGCGGGTGCAGTCGACGGCATCCCCAAGGGAGGGACGGGCAACCACGTCCTCAGCGCGGCCTGGGAGAGGGAAAGAAAAAGCAGTGGCCGTTACTACCGGAGGTCGGCCCTGGCCGGAGACCCTCCTCCTTCTGCAGGGGCTTCCGGAGACGCCGCTCTTTCCCCGCGCTGCTGCCGCTGCCGCCGCCGCCAGCACCCCCGTTCAGGAAGAAAGCGGCACAGGCGAGGGCCAGCTTGCCGCCTTCACGCCAGGGCTCGGGGGCGGCCTGGGGCTGCCGGACAGGCTTCCGGAGAGTCCGACCGGTAGCGCTCGTCTCGGGACACCGGGCAACGCCTCACCGCCGCGCGCGCGCGCTCTCGTAGCACGGCCGCACCGCTGCTCGGGAGCGGCTGGAAGCCTGCAGAAAACCACTCGAAACCGGCAAAAAAACCCCAACCTCGCGCTCCTGCGAGAGCAAGTCGGGCTGTCCGGCAGCCACGTCCGCGAAAACGACGCCTCCCGGCACGCACTGGCAAGCGCCGCGTGGCAGCCATTAGAGTGCCGTAAGACTACACTTCCCGGCGTGCTCCGGGGAGCCAATATGGCCGACCAGCAGCCGCGTGCCCCAAGACTGCAACTCCGGCGTGCCGCGGGAGGCAGCCTTCCACGCTTCCTGACCCTGCGGGGACACCGTCCCGTGCCCTCACCCCAAAGCCGACTCACCCGAAAGCCCCGCCGAGCCGCGACGGCAGCCCCGAGCTCCGCAGCGCGGCTCCGGGCTGGCGCCCCCCCCCCCGCCCCCGCCTCCCCTCAGCCACCTCCGAAAGGCGCGGACGCCCGCCGGCTCCGGGCAGCCCCCGCCGCGCGGCTCCGGACGGTCTCCCCGCCCGGTTCCGACACGGCGCGCACCCCCCCCACCCGCCGCACGGCTCCGGGCAGCCCCCCTCCCCTCTGTGACACGGACCCCGCCGCCCCCCCGCCCTCTCCTCGGAGGCGGCACCGCTGCCGCCGCCCTCCTCGGGGCTTTCCCCGGGACCCGCCGGTCCGTCCCGCTGCCCCGCTCACCTTCTCCCTCCGTGCAGCCGCAGCCCGGCGACGCCTCCGCTCCTCCCTCGGCTCACAGCAGCCCCTGCACACCGGCTGCCGGCAGCCGGTTCCGGGGAGGGGGCGTGGCGCTGCACTGCGCATGCGCGGCGCTGCCGCTGCAGTACCGAAATTTGGTCACTAGGCGGCAGCACCGAGCGAGCATGCGCTGTGCGCTGCGTGAGGGGCGGGGCTTGGCGTGCGTCGGGGGCGGAGTTTGCGTGAGGGGCGGGGTTTGGCGTGGGGCGGAGTTTGCGTGAGGGGCGGAGTTTGCGTGGGGGCGGGGCTTGGCGTGCGTCGGGGGCGGAGTTTGCGTGAGGGGCGGAGTTTGCGTCGGGGCGGGGCTTGGCGTGCGTCGGGGGCGGAGTTTGCGTGAGGGGCGGAGTTTGCGTCGGGGGCGGGGCTTGGCGTGCGTCGGGGGCGGAGTTTGCGTGAGGGGCGGAGTTTGCGTGAGGGGCGGAGTTTGCGTGAGGGGGCGGAGTTTGCGTCGGGGGCGGGTTTTGCGTCGGGGGCGGAGTTTGCGTGAGGGGCGGAGTTTGCGTGAGGGGCGGGCTTGGCGTGCGTCGGGGGCGGAGTTTGCGTCGGGGGCGGAGTTTGCGTGCGGGGCGGAGTTTGCGTGAGGGGCGGGGCTTGGCGTGCGTCGGGGCGGAGTTTGCGTCGGGGGCGGAGTTTGCGTGAGGGGCGGGAGGCGTGCGTCGGGGGCGGAGTTTGCGTGAGGGGCGGAGTTGGCGTCGGGGGGCGGAGTTTGCGTGAGGGGCGGGTTTGCTGAGGGGCGTTGCGTGGGGGCGGAGTTTGCGTGGGGGCGGAGTTTGCGTGAGGGCGGGGGGCGTGCGTCGGGGCGGAGTTTGCGTGAGGGGCGGAGTTTGCTTGAGGGGCGGAGTTTGGCGTGTTCGGGGCGGAGTTTGCGTGAGGGGCGGGCTTGGCGTTGCGTCGGGGCGGAGTTTGCGTGAGGGGCGGAGTTTGCGTGAGGGGCGGGGCTTGGCTTGCGTCGGGGCGGAGTTTGCGTGAGGGCGGAGTTTGCGTGAGGGGCGGAGTTTGCGTCGGGGCGGAGTTTGCGTGAGGGGCGGGGCTTGGCGTGCGTCGGGGGCGGAGTTGCGTGAGGGCGGAGTTTCGTGAGGGGCGGCGTTTGGCATGCATCGGGGGCGGAGTTTGCGTGAGGGGCGGGCTTGGCGTGCGTCGGCGGGCGGAGTTTGCGTGAGGGGCGGAGTTTGCGTGAGGGGCGGAGTTTGCGTGAGGGGCGGGTTGCGTGAGGGGCGGAGTTTGGCGTGAGGGGCGGAGTTTGCGTCGGGGCGGAGTTTGCGTGGGGGGGGGCGGAGTTTGCGTGAGGGGCGGAGTTTGCGTGAGGGCGGAGTTTGCGTGGGGCGTTTGCGTGGGGCGGGTTTGCGTGAGGGCGCGGGGCGGGGCTGCGTGCGTCGGGGGCGGAGTTTGCGTGGGGGCGGAGTTTGCGTGAGGGCGGGCTTGGCGTGCGGAGTTTGCGTGAGGGCGGAGTTTGCGTCGGGGCGGAGTTTGCGTGCGGGGCGGAGTTTGCGTGAGGGGCGGAGTTTGCGTCGGGGGCGGAGTTTGCGTGAGGGGCGGAGTTTGCGTGAGGGGCGGGCTTGGCGTGCATCGGGGCGGAGTTTGCGTGAGGGGCGGAGTTGCTTCGGCGGGGCGGAGTTTGCACCGGGGGCGGAGTTTGCGTGAGGGGTGCATCGGGGGCGGAGTTTGCGCCGGGGCGGAGTTTGCATCGGGGCGGGCTTGGCGTGCATTGGCGGAGTTTGCGTGAGGGGCGGAGTTTGCGTGAGGGGGGCTTGGCGTGCATCGGGGCGGAGTTTGCGTGAGGGCGGAGTTTTGCATCAGGGCGGGGCTTGGCGTGCAGGGGCGGAGTTTGTGTGGGGGCGGAGTTTGCATGGGGGGGCTTGGCATGCATCAGGGCGGAGTTTGCCTGAGGGGCGGGGCTTGGCTTGCATCAGGGCGGAGTTTGCACCGGGGCGGAGTTTGCGTGAGGGGCGGGGTTTGCGTGAGGGGCGGAGTTTGCGGGGGGGCGGAGTTTGCGGGGGGGGCCGGAGTTTGGCATGGGTCAGGGGCGGAGCCAAGAAGCATCACTTTTGGATCCCGAGGATGCGAGCAATGTGACCTTGTTGAATACGTTAATACCCCCACACACACCTCCTCCCCTGCCCTCCATCACGGCCCCTCCCCCCCCCCGCAAAGGAAGCGCCAACGCAGCCGGCACGGCAAAAGAGACCGCAAGCGTTTATTCAGTCACACACAGAGCCGGTTCCGGGAGAGACTCCGCACCGGGGCTCGGGGCCCGGCCCTGGGGCACCTCGGCTGTCCTACCCAGAGCCACGCTCGCCAGTCCGGCGTGGAACAGACACACGGTCGGTCCGTCAGGCTGCTGGAGAGCTGGGCTGCTATGTGCAGGCTGCCGCCAAAACCGAGGAGCCAGCTGCAGGACGCTAGAAGAGAGGAGAAAAGGGGCAGCCAGCTGGATGGGGGGGGCGGCGGCGGCGAGCGAGAAAGCACGAGGCAAGGAAAGGGACGGCGAGTGAAGGACGGGGACAGGGAGCCTGACAGAGAGGGAGGAAGAAGCGGCAGGAAGAGAGGCAGCGGGACGGCGACCGACAAACCAGGACGGGGAGCGGGACAGAGAGGCAGAAACGACCCTGGGCGGGCAGCGCCACGGCGAGGGAGGAAAAGAGAATAAGGGCAGGGAGCCGGACCGAGAGGTACGGCGAGGGACAGCGGCACGGGGAGCAGGACAGAGCAACAGAGAATAAAAAAAGGAAGCGGGAGCGTGAGAGAACCGGGCTGGGGAGCAGGGAGAAGGAGAGATAAAAGGAGAGAGCAACAGAGGGAAAGAGGACCGGGGAGCGGGACGCTGGGGCAGAGTGAGAACAAGAGGGGCAGGGAGCAGGACAGAGGGGCAGAGGCAGAAGGAGGACAGAGGGACAGAGAGACAAAAGAGGGAGACGAGGACTGGGCAGAGGGGAGAGAAAGACGGGGGCAAGGAGCAGAGACACAAAGGTGCCAGGAAAAGGACGGTCAGATGGAGCGAGAAACAGGGTCGGGGAGCAGGACAAAAGGACAAAGAAAAAGGCGAGGAAGAAGGAAGGAACCATAAAGGTGGGACAGGGAACGGGACATACGCAGCGAAACAAAGCAGAACAGAGAAGAGAGGACAGGGATTGAGGAACAGAGAGAGAGATGCAGGCTGGTACACAGAGACGGCGAAGGTAAGCAAAACCAGCGACAGGCAGGAGGACCTGGTTCTGACAACCCATCGCTCCCGGTGTCGCTTCCACGGCCTCAACAAATGCGACGTGCCGCAAGACAAGAGAATGGGAGAGTGAAAGCAAAGGCACGGGAAACTTAACGCTCTTAGTAATTTCACTGAGCATCACAGCTTACAGTTACTCAATGTCTTCCGGTGTCACAGGGTGAGGTACAACTGATTTCGTCTCCATATCTCTGGACAGAGCTTTTCTCATATCTGGGGGGGGGGGGGAAGAAAAAAAAAAAAAGATATTCTAAGACGACAGTCCTTGCACAAAGCCACGTTCAGCGAATTCTCTATTACAATAAGGTCGTTTCTAACCCAGAAGATTTCACAGAATCATAGAGTATCTCAAGTTGGAAGGGACCCATACGGATCACCGAGACCAAGCCCCCGCTCCACGCGGGACTACCTAAAACTAAACCGTGCGACTAAGAGCATCGTTCAGACGCTCCTTGAACTCCTGACAGGCTCGGTGGCTGCGACCGCTTCCCTGGGGAGCCTGTTCCGTGACTGACCGACCGCCCTCTCAGTGAAAAGCCTTTTCCCAACGTCCGGTCTGAACTTGCCCTGACGCAGCTTCGTCCCGTTTCCTCGGGTCCTAGTGCCGGTCACCGGAGAGAGCGGAGGTCAGCGCCTCCCCCTCCGAGGAAAGGTGTAGACTGCGATGAGGTCACCCCTCGGCCTTCCCTTCTCCAAGCTGAACAAACCAAGTGACCTCAGCCGCTCCCCCTAAGTCTTGCCTCGGAGACCTCTCGCCATCTCGGTCGCCCTCCTCCGCGCACGCTCCGAGAGCGTTGTTCGGCGGCACCGCTCTCGACCGGAACCTAACGCTGCACGTAACTCAACTGAGCGGAAAGGAAATGACGGGCTAAAGGGACAAATACACGATTTAAGGCAGCCGCAACGATGGCAGATGTCTGTCCGTAGCCCTTCTATTTATTTCACAGCGCTCCTGCGTATCAAACGAACGGTACCAGAGCAGAAAAGGTATACGGCGTGGCCACGTTACCCCTCGGGGAGGACGGCGAAAGGAGAGAAGATCTAGAAAGAGGAAGCAGCTGGTACTTCGCTTTTGGTAACAGAATTAACATCAACACGTTCCTTCCCTTATAATTGAAAACGCCACCCAATTCTCTGCCACTGTTGACCACCGACACTTGTAAATTTCTAGTGAAACAGCTGAGGAAAACAAAGTTTCAGGTCCCTGGCTAGGGGAAGAAACCAGGCAAGCGCCGCCGTTCCTTCCCCCCCGACAACACTAGCAAAAAAAACCAGCCGCTGGGGGCGAGCGTTCCTCCGAAAGAAAAATCAGGTGAGAAACCGCATTTTTATTTTCAGCTTACCTACAGGATAAATGTCTTTGTAGTTGCTACAAAACGTGTAAACTGCACAAAGATTAAGTTTTGTAACCGATCTAAGGTTCAGTACGAAAAACTACCTAAAGGAGTACGCAAAGTCCCACTCATCAACAATTATCTGACCCTGTTTCATATTAAAAAAAAAAAAAAAAAAAAAAAAAGTAACGCTAATCACACAGACAAGCCCAGGAACCCTCAACATGAGAATCTTTCCGTTCAGCCGGAGGCAGAACGAGTACTTACCACGGGCATCCTCATCTGGCTCTCCGCTGCTAGCAGAGCGGCACGCCAACGCTGTCCGGTACACGCCGTAGTACGCCCAGCTGCTTCTACGTATTTACCGCCGCCTGATTTGATACTCTCACAAAGAGATCGACGAAAAAGCCACCCTTTCTTTGAAAAAATAAAAACCAAAACCACACAGTTAAGGAACGGTAGGCAAACGTATTTCTAAATCATAACCCACGGCTTGCAGGCAGACCAAGAGCAGCTCTGACGATGCGGTACGCTCATCAAACATCTTTCACGCAGGAATAACAGATGTACTCCTTTACCACGGGACGCAGCCGGCACAGGGACAAATTTCATGCTGGTTTTGTCACACGACCGTCCTTCTGCACCAGCCAGTGGGTTCAGAATTAAGGACAGGACAGGCTAAACGCTCACACGAGCCTCCTATCCGTAAGAAACTATTAAAAATAGAAAAAAAAACTTCCACGTTTTAGATCGCGTTGCCTTAGGGACTGCCTCCTTCAAAGCCTGCCTGTTGGGGGGGGGGGGGGGGGGGGGCGCGTGTGCGCGCACGCACGCGCGTGAGGCGTGGAAATCGGTCGCAGAATTCAGTTGCCTAACGAGAGACGGCCCTTCTCCTCGCAAGGCAAACGTTTCAAAACGTCGCACTCTTTTCCGATTTTACCGGCTGGTACTGGGGTTGCCCTACCAGCATGAGTTGGGGACCCGTCCCTCTGGGTCCGTGCGACGCCAAATTAAATATTCTGCAAGTAACCGAGCAGGAGATGGAAAGTAAGCTAAGATACTCTCTGCCGTACAAGGTTTGTTCGCCATCGTCCCCGAGGGAATCGCACAAAGCCCACGCTTGCCGAACCGGTACGTCGGAGGCCCTACGGGAAACGGCGCTGACGTTTCGCCAAGCTCTTCTCCTGTCAAGAAGAGGACCTTTTCTGCGGCATCCCTATTGGCGTTCGGCCTGCTTTCGGCTCATTCTGGCAGGTCAGCTTTCAGAGAAAGCCTGAGATTTCAAACCGCCAAGCAACATTCACCATTCTTGCTCTCTGACTACGGGGAATTTCAGCGAATCGGAACGCTACTTGGAGCCACGTTCCGGGTCTGTTTCGCCGCAAACCAAATATCTAAGCCACGGACCGGGCGCCCGTAGAAAAAATTACTTTAAAAGATTAAAGACAAGCACAGTACTCACTTTTCTGAAATTTCTTCCGGTAGCGCCATCAATTTAGCGGCCGAACCCAGCCGTCGAAATTCCGGTGCAACGGAGCGAGCAGGAACGTGTCCGTGCCGCTCTTCCCTGGCCACGGAGCCTTCCGCTCTACCCGTTACTGCGAACGTACGGAGCATCGGCGCAGCAGCACCTGTGGAATAACGCACCGCCCACAGCTATACAGAAGAAGAATCCGAGACGACGGTAGAAGACCCCAGACCAAAAGTCACCGCGGGACTAAGGGACGCGCGGACAGCGCGCGAGGGGCGGGTGTCCGGGACCCAAGCGTGGAACGGCCCCGGGATTTCTTTGTTCGGGGTCCCTCTCTTTGGAGGCGCCCCGCCCGGGCCGATCCCGCTGCTGCACCTTTCAGTTACGTTAATTATTTTACAAAATCCGACACCCGGAGACTGCTGCCGGAAGCCTCGGGTCGAGCCCGGAGGAGGAGGAGGAGGAAGCGCGCCCGAGAAGAAGCGTGCGCGCGACACCGTGAACGGGGTGCGAACGCTGGGGCGGCAGCTGCTCCTCCTCAAACAGAGACAGAGAGAGAAAGAAGAGGGGGAAAGCCACAGGGTACAGAGGGCGGAAGTGGAAAAGAGGGGCCGGGAGCCGGACAGAGGGAGGTGGAGAAAGAGGCCGTCGGAAGGGAAGGGACGGGCTGCGGGGCAGAGGGGGACTTGCCAGCGCCAGGTTCGCGGTTCCACCCGATAATCGTAAAGGTCTCTGCCAACCTCGACGATTCGGTCGCTTTAAAAAACAATCGGGATCTCGAGGCGGACCGAGGGAGAGACGGAGAATATAAAAACGGTCGCGGCTAAGAGGGCAGAGAGGGAGGAATCGCGAGACAGGGAGAGGCAAGCCGGGCAGGGGAAAAAGTCCCGACAGGCTTCTGCAGCGACAGGGAGGAATTGAAGATTCGAGAGAGGGAGCTGGACAGAGAGAGAGACGGGGAAAGGTAAGACGGTGGCGAGCTACCGGGCAGAGAAGCAGAGTTTAATGCCGGGGACCGGGAGAGGGACAGAGAGGGAAGGAGAAAGGAACGAAGGGACGGGCTGCGGGGCAGACAGGGAGGAAGGAAGGAAGGAAGAAAGAAAGAGGGACAGGGAGCCAGACGAACCGCGACGGGGAAAGAAAAAGGTACCGACGGGCTAGGAGGCAGAGAGGGGAGACTTTAGAAAAACAGGGACGGGGAGCGAGACGGAGCCAGACCGAAAAAAGGAACCATAGCGACGGGTGCCGGGACAGAGAGGCGGGCCTTCAAAACGAGGGGCAGGGAAGAGGCTCAAGAGGGACGGAGAAAGAGAGAGACTCACGACGACTCGCTACGGAGCCGAGAAGGAAGACCTCGAACAACAGGAACGAGGAGCCGCACAGAGAGAGCCAGAGATGGCAGAAATACCGACAGGCTACAGGACCGAGGGGGAGGAATGCAGAAACAGTGGCTGGGGGCCGGACAGAGAGACAGGGAGAGAGAGAAGGAAACAATAGCCACGGGCTACGGGGCAGAGAGAGCGAGGACCTAAAAAAGGTGGGGACAGGCAGCCCGTCAGAGCGAGATGGAAAAAGAACATAGCGGGGAGCAGAAAGCAAACCAAAAAACCCCACAGCGGGGTGGGAAAGCGAGGGGGGCAGAGGAGGGCCCGCGACGCAGAGGAGAGGCGATGGGGCCCCGCGGGCCCAGGACTCACCGCAGCTCTGGCTCTCGGCGCTGCCGGGAGAGCTTGCCAGCGCAGACGCTTCTTTCTCCCGCTCTCCGCCTTTCCTTTGCTGTCACTCCGGTCGCTCGGCTGTCCTCCGCCTAAGAGAATACACGGGTGTCTTACAGCTCCGAGGAGACGAGTCTGCCTAGATGAGTAGCCTGCCTCCCTGCCTCCCTCCCTGCCTCCCTCGGTACGCGGCCGCACCGTGCTTTGGATTACGCGTGGCGACCCTGCGGTGCCCGTCGGCAGCCTGACCTGCCGCGGAGCGCAACGAGGGATCTTTCCTCACCCGGCGAGGCAGGCGCTCTCTTGCCTGCAGCGGGAGGCAGCTGCCGGCCGGAGAGCCTTCCATCTCTTCTTCTTCTTCTTCTTCACCTTTCTCTGGCCATTCCAGCTTCCCTTAGGGCAGCTCCTGTCCACGGCCGGTAAGCGCTCCGCCGCCTGTCCCTTTTCGCCCCCACGCCACGAGGCGAGCCAGGCCAGGCACAGGCGAGGCGGGTGCAGTCGACGGCATCCCCAAGGGAGGGACGGGCAACCACGTCCTCAGCGCGGCCTGGGAGAGGGAAAGAAAAAGCAGCGGCCGTTACTACCGGAGGTCGGCCCTGGCCGGAGACCCTCCTCCTTCTGCAGGGGCTTCCGGAGACGCCGCTCTTTCCCCGCGCTGCTGCCGCTGCCGCCGCCGCCAGCACCCCTGTTCAGGAAGAAAGCGGCACAGGCGAGGGCCAGCTTGCCGCCTTCACGCCAGGGCTCGGGGGCGGCCTGGGGCTGCCGGACAGGCTTCCGGAGAGTCCGACCGGTAGCGCTCGTCTCGGGACACCGGGCAACGCCTCGCCGCGCGCGCGCGCGCTCTCGTAGCACGGCCGCACCGCTGCTCGGGAGCGGCTGGAAGCCTGCAGAAAACCACTCGAAACCGGCAAAAAAACCCCAACCTCGCGCTCCTGCGAGAGCAAGTCGGGCTGTCCGGCAGCCACGTCCGCGAAAACGACGCCTCCCGGCACGCACTGGCAAGCGCCGCGTGGCAGCCATTAGAGTGCCGTAAGACTACACTTCCCGGCGTGCTCCGGGGAGCCAATATGGCCGACCAGCAGCCGCGTGCCCCAAGACTGCAACTGCCGGCGTGCCGCGGGAGGCAGCCTTCCACGCTTCCTGACCCTGCGGGGACACCGTCCCGTGCCCTCACCCCAAAGCCGACTCACCCGAAAGCCCCGCCGAGCCGCGACGGCAGCCCCGAGCTCCGCAGCGCGGCTCCGGGCTGGCGCCCCCCCCCGCCCCCGCCTCCCCTCAGCCACCTCCGAAAGGCGCGGACGCCCGCCGGCTCCGGGCAGCCCCCGCCGCGCGGCTCCGGACGGTCTCCCCGCCCGGTTCCGACACGGCGCGCACCCCCCCCACCCGCCGCACGGCTCCGGGCAGCCCCCCTCCCCGCTGTGACACGGACCCCGCCGCCCCCCCGCCTCTCCTCGGAGGCGGCACCGCTGCCGCCGCCCTCCTCGGGGCTTTCCCCGGGACCCGCCGGTCCGTCCCGCTGCCCCGCTCACCTTCTCCCTCCGTGCAGCCGCAGCCCGGCGACGCCTCCGCTCCTCCCTCGGCTCACAGCAGCCCCTGCACACCGGCTGCCGGCAGCCGGTTCCGGGGAGGGGGCGTGGCGCTGCACTGCGCATGCGCGGCGCCGCCGCTGCAGTACCGAAATTTGGTCACTAGGCGGCAGCACCGAGCGAGCATGCGCTGTGCGCTGCGTGAGGGGCGGGGCTTGGCGTGCGTCGGGGGCGGAGTTTGCGTGAGGGGCGGGGCTTGGCGTGCGTCGGGGGCGGAGTTTGCGTGGGGGCGGAGTTTGCGTGAGGGGCGGAGTTGCGTGAGGGGCGGAGTTTGCGTGGGGCGGGCTTGGCGTGCGTCGGGGGCGGAGTTTGCGTGAGGGGCGGGTTTGCGTCGGGGGCGGGGGCTTGCGTGCGTCGGGGGCGGAGTTTGCGTGAGGGGCGGAGTTTGCGTGAGGGGCGGAGTTTGCGTGAGGGGCGGGGTTTGCGTGGGGGCGGGGCTTGGCGTGCGTCGGGGGCGGAGTTTGCGTGAGGGGCGGAGTTTGCGTGGGGGCGGGGCTTGGCGTGCGTCGGGGGCGGAGTTTGCGTGAGGGCGGAGTTTGCGTGAGGGGCGGAGTTTGCGTAGGGGGCGGGGCTTGGCGTGCGTCGGGGCGGAGTTTGCGTCGGGGGCGGAGTTTGCGTGAGGGGCGGGGCTTGGCGTGCGTCGGGGGCGGAGTTTGCGTGAGGGGCGAGTTTGCGTCGGGGCGTTTTGCGTGGGGGAGGGGCGGAGTTTGCGTGAGGGCGGGGGGTTTGGCGGCGTCGGGGGGCGGGGCGAGTTTGCGTGAGGGCGGAGTTTGCGTGAGGGGCGGGGTTTGGCATGCATCGGGGGGGGGGTTTGTGTGTGGGGGGGGGCTTGGCTTGCATCGGGGCGGAGTTTGCGGGGCGAGTTTGCGTCAGGGGCGGGCTTGGCTTGCGCGGGCGGAGTTTGCGTGAGGGGCGGGTTTGCGTGAGGGGCGGAGTTTGCGTGAGGGGCGGAGTTTGCAGAGGGGCGGGGCTTGGCGTGCGTCGGGGCGGAGTTTGCGTGAGGGGCGGAGTTTGCGTGAGGGGCGGAGTTTGGCGTGCATCGGGGGCGGAGTTTGCGTGAGGGGCGGGCTTGGCGTGCGTCGGGGGCGGAGTTTGCGTGAGGGGCGGAGTTTGCGTCGGGGGCGGAGTTTGCGTGAGGGGCGGGGTTTGCGTCGGGGGCGGAGTTTTGCGTGAGGGGCGGAGTTTGCGTGAGGGGCGGAGTTTGCGTCGGGGGGCGGGGTTTGCGTGAGGGGCGGAGTTTGCGTGAGGGGCGGAGTTTGCGTGAGGGGCGGAGTTTGCGTGAGGGGCGGAGTTGCGTGAGGGGCGGAGTTTGCGTGGGGGGCGGGGCTTGGCGTGCGTCGGGGCGGAGTTTGCGTGAGGCGGAGTTTGCGTCGGGCGGAGTTTGCGTGAGGGGGCGAGTTTGCGTGAGGGGCGGGCTTGGCGTGCATCGGGGCGGAGTTTGCGTGAGGGGCGGGGCTTGCGTGCGTCGGGGCGGAGTTTGCGTGAGGGGCGGAGTTTGTGAGGGGGGAGTTTGGCATGCAGGGGCGGAGTTTGCGTGAGGGGGGGGGGCTTGGCTTGCGTCGGGGCGGAGTTTGCGGGGCGGAGTTTGCATGAGGGGCGGGGTTGCGTGGGGGCGGAGTTTGCGGGGGCGGAGTTTGCGTGAGGGGCGGGGCTTGGCGTGCATCAGGCGGAGTTTGCGTGAGGGCGGAGTTTGCGTGAGGGGCGGAGTTTGCGTGAGGGGCGGAGTTTGCGTGGGGGCGGGGCTTGGCATGCATCGGGGCGGAGTTTGCATGAGGGGCGGAGTTTGCATCAGGGCGGGGCTTGGCATGCACCAGGGGCGGAGTTTGTGTGGGGGCGAGTTGCATGGGGGGCTTGGCAATCATCACTGCGGAGTTTGCCTGAGGGGCGGGGCTTGCTTGCATCCCGGAGTTGCACCCGGAGTTTCCATGAGGGCGGGACTTGCCTGACAGGAGTTTGCCCCCCCCCGCAAAGGAAGCGCCAACGCAGCCGGCACGGCAAAAGAGACCGCAAGCGTTTATTCAGTCACACACAGAGCCGGTTCCGGGAGAGACTCCGCACCGGGGCTCGGGGCCGGCCCTGGGGCACCTCGGCTGTCCTACCCGGAGCCACGCTCGCCAGTCCGGCGTGGAACAGACACACGGTCGGTCCGTCAGGCTGCTGGAGAGCTGGGCTGCTATGTGCAGGCTGCCGCCAAAACCGAGGAGCCAGCTGCAGGACGCTAGAAGAGAGGAGAAAAGGGCAGCCAGCTGGATGGGGGGGGCGGCGGCGGCGAGCGAGAAAGCACGAGGCAAGGAAAGGGACGGCGAGTGAAGGACGGGGAGCCTGACAGAGAGGGAGGAAGAAGCGGCAGGAAGAGAGGCAGCGGGACGGCGACCGACAAACCAGGACGGGGAGCGGGACAGAGAGGCAGAAACGACCCTGGGGGGGCAGCGCCACGGCGAGGGAGGAAAAGAGAATAAGGGCAGGGAGCCGGACCGAGAGGTACGGCGAGGGACAGCGGCACGGGGAGCAGGACAGAGCAACAGAGAATAAAAAAAGGAAGTGGAGCGTGAGAGAACCGGGCTGGGGAGCAGGGAGAAGGAGAGATAAAAGGAGAGAGCAACAGAGGGAAAGAGGACCGGGGAGCGGGACGCTGGGGCAGAGTGAGAACAAGAGGGGCAGGGAGCAGGACAGAGGGGCAGAGGCAGAAGGAGGACAGAGGGACAGAGAGACAAAAGAGGGAGACGAGGACTGGGCAGAGGGGAGAGAAAGACGGGGGCAAGGAGCAGAGACACAAAGGTGCCAGGAAAAGGACGGTCAGATGGAGCGAGAAACAGGGTCGGGGAGCAGGACAAAAGGACAAAGAAAAAGGCGAGGAAGAAGGAAGGAAGGATAAAGGTGGGACAGGGAACGGGACATACGCAGCGAAACAAAGCAGAACAGAGAAGAGAGGACAGGGATTGAGGAACAGAGAGAGAGATGCAGGCTGGTACACAGAGACGGCGAAGGTAAGCAAAACCAGCGACAGGCAGGAGGACCTGGTTCTGACAACCCATCGCTCCCGTGTCGCTTCCACGGCCTCAACAAATGCGACGTGCCGCAAGACAAGAGAATGGGAGAGTGAAAGCAAAGGCACGGGAAACTTAACGCTCTTAGTAATTTCACTGAGCATCACAGCTTACAGTTACTCAATGTCTTCCGGTGTCACAGGGTGAGGTACAACTGATTTCGTCTCCATATCTCTGGACAGAGCTTTTCTCATATCTGGGGGGGGGGGGGGAAGAAAAAAAAAAAAGATATAATAAGACGACAGTCCTTGCACAAAGCCACGTTCAGCGAATTATCTATTACAATAAGGTCGTTTCTAACCCAGAAGATTTCACAGAATCATAGAGTATCTCAAGTTGGAAGGGACCCATACGGATCACCGAGACCAAGCCCCCGCTCCACGCGGGACTACCTAAAACTAAACCGTGCGACTAAGAGCATCGTTCAGACGCTCCTTGAACTCCTGACAGGCTCGGTGGCTGCGACCGCTTCCCTGGGGAGCCTGTTCCGTGACTGACCGACCGCCCTCTCAGTGAAAAGCCTTTTCCCAACGTCCGGTCTGAACTTGCCCTGACGCAGCTTCGTCCCGTTTCCTCGGGTCCTAGTGCCGGTCACCGGAGAGAGCGGAGGTCAGCGCCTCCCCCTCGAGGAAGGTGTAGACTGCGATGAGGTCACCCCTCGGCCTTCCCTTCTCCAAGCTGAACAAACCAAGTGACCTCAGCCGCTCCCCCTAAGTCTTGCCTCGGAGACCTCTCGCCATCTCGGTCGCCCTCCTCCGCGCACGCTCCCAGAGCGTTGTTCGGCGGCACCGCTCTCGACTGGAACCTAACGCTGCACGTAACTCAACTGAGCGGAAAGGAAATGACGGGCTAAAGGGACAAATACACGATTTAAGGCAGCCGCAACGATGGCAGATGTCTGTCCGTAGCCCTTCTATTTATTTCACAGCGCTCCTGCGTATCAAACGAACGGTACCAGAGCAGAAAAGGTATACGGCGTGGCCACGTTACCCCTCGGGGAGGACGGCGAAAGGAGAGAAGATCTAGAAAGAGGAAGCAGCTGGTACTTCGCTTTTGGTAACAGAATTAACATCAACACGTTCCTTCCCTTTGAAATTGAAAACGCCACCCAATTCTCTGCCACTGTTGACCACCGACACTTGTAAATTTCTAGTGAAACAGCTGAGGAAAACAAAGTTTCAGGTCCCTGGCTAGGGGAAGAAACCAGGCAAGCGCCGCCGTTCCTTCCCCCCGACAACACTAGCAAAAAAAACCAGCCGCTGGGGGCGAGCGTTCCTCCGAAAGAAAAATCAGGTGAGAAACCGCATTTTTATTTTCAGCTTACCTACAGGATAAATGTCTTTGTAGTTGCTACAAAACGTGTAAACTGCACAAAAGATTAAGTTTTGTAACCGATCTAAGGTTCAGTACGAAAAACTACCTAAAGGAGTACGCAAAGTCCCACTCATCAACAATTATCTGACCCTGTTTCATATTAAAAAAAAAAAAAAAAAAAAAAAAAAGTAATGCTAAACACACAGACAAGCCCAGGAACCCTCAACATGAGAATCTTTCCGTTCAGCCGGAGGCAGAACGAGTACTTACCACGGGCATCCTCATCTGGCTCTCCGCTGCTAGCAGAGCGGCACGCCAACGCTGTCCGGTACACGCCGTAGTACGCCTAGTTGCTTCTACGTATTTACCGCCGCCTGATTTGATACTCTCACAAAGAGATCGACGAAAAAGCCACCCTTTCTTTGAAAAAATAAAAACCAAAACCACACAGTTAAGGAACGGTAGGCGAACGTATTTCTAAATCATAACCCACGGCTTGCAGGCAGACCAAGAGCAGCTCTGACGATGCGGTACGCTCATCAAACATCTTTCACGCAGGAATAACAGATGTACTCCTTTACCACGGGACGCAGCCGGCACAGGGACAAATTTCATGCTGTTTTTGTCACACGACCGTCCTTCTGCACCAGCCAGTGGGTTCAGAATTAAGGACAGGACAGGCTAAACGCTCACACGAGCCTCCTATCCGTAAGAAACTATTAAAAATAGAAAAAAAAACTTCCACGTTTTAGATCGCGTTGCCTTAGGGACTGCCTCCTTCAAAGCCTGCCTGTTGGGGGGGGGGTGGGGGGGGCGCGTGTGCGCGCACGCACGCGCGTGAGGCGTGGAAATCGGTCGCAGAATTCAGTTGCCTAACGAGAGACGGCCCTTCTCCTCGCAAGGCAAACGTTTCAAAACGTCGTACTCTTTTCCGATTTTACCGGCTGGTACTGGGGTTGCCCTACCAGCATGAGTTGGGGACCCGTCCCTCTGGGTCCGTGCGACGCCAAATTAAATATTCTGCAAGTAACCGAGCAGGAGATGGAAAGTAAGCTAAGATGCTCTCTGCCGTACAAGGTTTGTTCGCCATCGTCCCCGAGGGAATCGCACAAAGCCCACGCTTGCGAACCGGTACGGGTAGTCGGAGGCCCTACGGGAAACGGCGCTGACGTTTCGCCAAGCTCTTCTCCTGTCAAGAAGAGGACCTTTTCTGCGGCATCCCTATTGGCGTTCGGCCTGCTTTCGGCTCATTCTGGCAGGTCAGCTTTCAGAGAAAGCCTGAGATTTCAAACCGCCAAGCAACATTCACCATTCTTGCTCTCTGACTACGGGGAATTTCAGCGAATCGGAACGCTACTTGGAGCCACGTTCCGGGTCTGTTTCGCCGCAAACCAAATATCTAAGCCACGGACCGGGCGCCCGTAGAAAAATTACTTTAAAAGATTAAAGACAAGCACAGTACTCACTTCTCTGAAATTTCTTCCGGTAGCGCCATCAATTTAGCGGCCGAACCCAGCCGTCGAAATTCCGGTGCAACGGAGCGAGCAGGAACGTGTCCGTGCCGCTCTTCCCCCTGGCCACGGAGCCTTCCGCTCTACCCGTACTGCGAACGTACGGAGCATCGGCGCAGCAGCACCTGTGGAATAACGCACCGCCCACAGCTATACAGAAGAAGAATCCGAGACGACGGTAGAAGACCCCAGACCAAAAGTCACCGCGGGACTAAGGGACGCGCGGACAGCGCGCGAGGGGCGGGTGTCCGGGACCCAAGCGTGGAACGGCCCCGGGATTTCTTTGTTCGGGGTCCCTCTCTTTGGAGGCGCCCCGCCCGGGCCGATCCCGCTGCTGCACCTTTCAGTTACGTTAATTATTTTACAAAATCCGACACCCGGAGACTGCTGCCGGAAGCCTCGGGTCGAGCCCGAAGGAGGAGGAGGAGGAAGCGCGCCCGAGAAGAAGCGTGCGCGCGACACCGTGAACGGGGTGCGAACGCTGGGGCGGCAGCTGCTCCTCCTCAAACAGAGACAGAGAGAGAAAGAAGAGGGGGAAAGCCACAGGGTACAGAGGGCGGAAGTGGAAAAGAGGGGCCGGGAGCCGGACAGAGGGAGGTGGAGAAAGAGGCCGTCGGAAGGGAAGGGACGGGCTGCGGGGCAGAGGGGGACTTGCCAGCGCCAGGTTCGCGGTTCCACCCGATAATCGTAAAGGTCTCTGCCAACCTCGACGATTCGGTCGCTTTAAAAAACAATCGGGATCTCGAGGCGGACCGAGGGAGAGACGGAGAATATAAAAACGGTCGCGGCTAAGAGGGCAGAGAGGGAGGAATCGCGAGACAGGGAGAGGCAAGCCGGGCAGGGGAAAAAGTCCCGACAGGCTTCTGCAGCGACAGGGAGGAATTGAAGATTCGAGAGAGGGAGCTGGACAGAGAGAGAGACGGGGAAAGGTAAGACGGTGGCGAGCTACCGGGCAGAGAAGCAGAGTTTAATGCCGGGGACCGGGAGAGGGACAGAGAGGGAAGGAGAAAGGAACGAAGGGACGGGCTGCGGGGCAGACAGGGAGGAAGGAAGGAAGGAAGAAAGAGGGACAGGGAGCCAGACGAACCGCGACGGGGAAAGAAAAAGGTACCGACGGGCTAGGAGGCAGAGAGGGGAGACTTTAGAAAAACAGGGACGGGGAGCGAGACGGAGCCAGACCGAAAAAAGGAACCATAGCGACGGGTGCCGGGACAGAGAGGCGGGCCTTCAAAACGAGGGGCAGGGAAGAGGCTCAAGAGGGACGGAGAAAGAGAGAGACTCACGACGACTCGCTACGGAGCCGAGAAGGAAGACCTCGAACAACAGGAACGAGGAGCCGCACAGAGAGAGCCAGAGACGGCAGAAATACCGACAGGCTACAGGACCGAGGGGGAGGAATGCAGAAACAGCGGCTGGGGGCCGGACAGAGAGACAGGGAGAGAGAGAAGGAAACAATAGCCACGGGCTACGGGGCAGAGAGAGCGAGGACCTAAAAAAGGTGGGGACAGGCAGCCCGTCAGAGCGAGATGGAAAAAGAACATAGCGGGGAGCAGAAAGCAAACCAAAAAACCCCACAGCGGGGTGGGAAAGCGAGGGGGCAGAGGAGGGCCCGCGACGCAGAGGAGAGGCGATGGGGCCCCGCGGGCCCAGGACTCACCGCAGCTCTGGCTCTCGGCGCTGCCGGGAGAGCTTGCCAGCGCAGACGCTTCTTTCTCCTGCTCTCCGCCTTTCCTTTGCTGTCACTCCGGTCGCTCGGCTGTCCTCCGCCTAAGAGAATACACGGGTGTCTTACAGCTCCGAGGAGACGAGCCTGCCTAGATGAGTAGCCTGCCTCCCTGCCTCCCTCCCTGCCTCCCTCGGTACGCGGCCGCACCGTGCTTTGGATTACGCGTGGCGACCCTGCGGTGCCCGTCGGCAGCCTGACCTGCCGCGGAGCGCAACGAGGGATCTTTCCTCACCCGGCGAGGCAGGCGCTCTCTTGCCTGCAGCGGGAGGCAGCTGCCGGCCGGAGAGCCTTCCTATCTTCTTCTTCTTCTTCTTCTTCACCTTTCTCTGGCCATTCCAGCTTCCCTTAGGGCAGCTGCTGTCCACGGCCGGTAAGCGCTCCGCCGCCTGTCCCTTTTCGCCCCCACGCCACGAGGCGAGCCAGGCCAGGCACAGGCGAGGCGGGTGCAGTCGACGGCATCCCAAGGGAGGGACGGGCAACCACGTCCTCAGCGCGGCCTGGGAGAGGGAAAGAAAAAGCAGTGGCCGTTACTACCGGAGGTCGGCCCTGGCCGGAGACCCTCCTCCTTCTGCAGGGGCTTCCGGAGACGCCGCTCTTTCCCCGCGCTGCTGCCGCTGCCGCCGCCGCCAGCACCCCCTATTCAGGAAGAAAGCGGCACAGGCGAGGGCCAGCTTGCCGCCTTCACGCCAGGGCTCGGGGGCGGCCTGGGGCTGCCGGACAGGCTTCCGGAGAGTCCGACCGGTAGCGCTCGTCTCGGGACACCGGGCAACGCCTCACCGCGCGCGGCGCGCTCTCGTAGCACGGCCGCACCGCTGCTCGGGAGCGGCTGGAAGCCTGCAGAAAACCACTCGAAACCGGCAAAAAAACCCCAACCTCGCGCTCCTGCGAGAGCAAGTCGGGCTGTCCGGCAGCCACGTCCGCGAAAACGACGCCTCCCGGCACGCACTGGCAAGCGCCGCGTGGCAGCCATTAGAGTGCCGTAAGACTACACTTCCCGGCGTGCTCCGGGGAGCCAATATGGCCGACCAGCAGCCGCGTGCCCCAAGACTGCAACTGCCGGCGTGCCGCGGGAGGCAGCCTTCCACGCTTCCTGACCCTGCGGGGACACCGTCCCGTGCCCTCACCCCAAAGCCGACTCACCCGAAAGCCCCGCCGAGCCGCGACGGCAGCCCCGAGCTCCGCAGCGCGGCTCCGGGCTGGCGCCCCCCCCCCCGCCCCGCCTCCCCTCAGCCACCTCCGAAAGGCGCGGACGCCCGCCGGCTCCGGGCAGCCCCCGCCGCGCGGCTCCGGACGGTCTCCCCGCCCGGTTCCGACACGGCGCGCACACCCCCCCACCCGCCGCACGGCTCCGGGCAGCCCCCCTCCCCTCTGTGACACGGACCCGCGCCGCCCCCCCGCCTCTCCTCGGAGGCGGCACCGCTGCCGCCGCCCTCCTCGGGGCTTTCCCCGGACCCGCCGGTCCGTCCCGCTGCCCCGCTCACCTTCTCCCTCCGTGCAGCCGCAGCCCGGCGACGCCTCCGCTCCTCCCTCGGCTCACAGCAGCCCCTGCACACCGGCTGCCGGCAGCCGGTTCCGGGGAGGGGGCGTGGCGCTGCACTGCGCATGCGCGGCGCTGCCGCTGCAGTACCGAAATTTGGTCACTAGGCGGCAGCACCGAGCGAGCATGCGCTGTGCGCTGCGTGAGGGGCGGGGCTTGGCGTGCGTCGGGGGCGGAGTTTGCGTGAGGGGCGGGGCTTGGCGTGCGTCGCGGGGCGGAGTTTGCGTGAGGGGCGGAGTTTGCGTG
>NW_026562070.1:0-58590 GCF_028858705.1 Grus americana
GCTCTCTAGCCATTTTCGAGATTCAAGCCTCAAAACTGCAAACGTCCGGGCTCTGCTCCCAGGCGAAACCTGTCAGCCCCGAATGCTCTGTCTTTCCTGAAACCTCTACCATGGCCCCATTCACAGCCCTACTAACCCTGGAGCTGCACGCTCCTTTAGGCATCCAAAAACTGCGACATGCGACGGAGCGGCTCTCTGTCAGTCACCTGCCTTCGGCCGTCAAAACTGCAAACATCCGGGCCCTGCTCCCAGGCGAAACCTCCCAGCCCCGAATGCTCTGTCTTTCCTGAAACCTCTACCATGGCCCCATTCACAGCCCTACTAACCCTGGAGCTGCACGCTCCTTTAGGCATCCAAAAACTGCGACGTGCGACGGAGCGGCTCTCTGTCCGTCACCCGCCTTCGGCCGTCAAAATTGAAAACGTCCAAGCTCTGCGTCCAGGCGAAACCTGTCAGCCCCAAATGCTCTGTCTTTCCTGAAACACCTACCGTGGCCCCATTCACAGCCCTACTAACCCTGGAGCTGCAGCCTCTTTTAGGCATCCAAAAACTCTGACATGCGTCTTAGCAGCTCTCTAGCCATTTTCGAGATTCAAGCCTCAAAACTGCAAACGTCCGGGCCCTGCTCCCAGGCGAAACCTCCCAGCCCAGAATGCTCTGTCTTTCCTGAAACTTCTACCATGGTCCCATTCACAGCCCTACTAACCCTGGAGCTGCAGCCTCCTTTAGGCATCCAAAAACAGCGGCATGCGTCTTAGATACTCTCTAGCCATTTTCAAGATTCAAGCCTCAAAACTGCAAACATCCGGGCCCTGCTCCCAGGCGAAACCTCCCAGCCCCGAATGCTCTGTCTTTCCTGAAACCTCTACCATGGCCCCATTCACAGCCCTACTAACCCTGGAGCTGCACGCTCCTTTAGGCATCCAAAAACTGCGACATGCGACGGAGCGGCTCTCTGTCAGTCACCTGCCTTCGGCCGTCAAAACTGCAAACGTCCGGGCCCTGCTCCCAGGCGAAACCTGCCAGCCCCGAATGCTCTGTCTTTCCTGAAACCTCTACCATGGTCCCATTCACAGCCCTACTAACCCTGGAGCTGCACGCTCCTTTAGGCATCCAAAAACTGCGAAGTGCGACGGAGCGGCTCTCTAGCCATTTTCGAGATTCAAGCCTCAAAACTGCAAACGTCCGGGCCCTGCTCCCAGGCGAAACCTGCCAGCACCGAATGCTCTGTCTTTCCTGAAACCTCT
This sequence comes from Grus americana, assembly GCF_028858705.1. Lineage (NCBI taxonomy): Eukaryota > Metazoa > Chordata > Aves > Gruiformes > Gruidae > Grus > Grus americana. The sequence continues at coordinate 1,248 of NW_026562070.1, forward strand.
ACCATGGCCCCATTCACAGCCCTACTAACCCTGGAGCTGCACGCTCCTTTAGGCATCCAAAAACTGCGACGTGCGACAGAGCGGCTCTCTGTCAGTCACCTGCCTTCGGCCGTCAAAATTGAAAATGTCCGGGCCCTGCTCCCAGGCGAAACCTGCCACCCCGAATGCTCTGTCTTTCCTGAAACCTCTACCATGGCCCCATTCACAGCCCTACTAACCCTGGAGCTGCACGCTCCTTTAGGCATCCAAAAACTCCGACATGCGTCTTAGCAGCTCTCTAGCCATTTTCGAGATTCAAGCCTCAAAACTGCAAACGTCCGGGCCCTGCTCCCAGGCGAAACCTGCCAGCCCCGAATGCTCTGTCTTTCCTGAAACTTCTACAATGGTCCCATTCACAGCCCTACTAACCCTGGAGCTGCACGCTCCTTTAGGCATCCAAAAACTCCGACATGCGTCTTAGCAACTCTCTAGCCATTTTCCAGATTCAAGCCTCAAAACTGCAAACATCCGGGCCCTGCTCCCAGGCGAAACCTGTCAGCCCCGAATGCTCTGTCTTTCCTGAAACCTCTACCATGGCCCCATTCACAGCCCTACTAACCCTGGAGCTGCACGCTCCTTTAGGCATCCAAAAACTGCGACGTGCGACGGAGCGGCTCTCTGTCCGTCGCCCGCCTTCGGCCGTCAAAATTGAAAACGTCCAAGCTCTGCGTCCAGGCGAAACCTGTCAGCCCCAAATACTCTTTCTTTCCTGAAACCTCTACCATGGCCCCATTCACAGCCCTACTAACCCTGGAGCTGCACGCTCCTTTAGGCATCCAAAAAAAGCGACGTGCGACGGAGCGGCTCTCTAGCAATTTTCGAGATTCAGGCCTCAAAACTGCAAACGTCCGGGCCCTGCTCCCAGGCGAAACCTGCCAGCCCCGAATGCTCCGTCTTTCCTGAAACCTCTACCATGGCCCCATTCACAGCCATACTAACCCTGGAGCTGCACGCTCCTTTAGGCATCCAAAAACTGCGACGTGCGACGGAGCGGCTCTCTGTCCGTCACCCGCCTTCGGCCGTCAAAATTGAAAACGTCCAAGCTCTGCGTCCAGGCGAAACCTGTCAGCCCCAAATGCTCTTTCTTTCCTGAAACACCTACCGTGGCCCCATTCACAGCCCTACTAACCCTGCAGCTGGAGCCTCCTTTAGGCATCCAAAAACTCCGACATGCGTCTTAGCAGCTCTCTAGCCATTTTCAAGATTCAAGCCTCAAAACTGCAAACGTCCGGGCCCTGCTCCCAGGCGAAACCTCCCAGCCCCAAATGCTCTGTCTTTCCTGAAACCTCTACCATGGTCCCATTCACAGCCCTACTAACCCTGGAGCTGCACGCTCCTTTAGGTATCCAAAAACTGCGAACTGCGACGGAGCGGCTCTCTGTCCGTCACCCGCCTTCGGCCGTCAAAATTGAAAACGTCCAAGCTCTGCGTCCAGGCGAAACCTGTCAGCCCCAAATGCTCTGTCTTTCCTGAAACACCTACCGTGGCCCCATTCACAGCCCTACTAACCCTGGAGCTGCAGCCTCTTTTAGGCATCCAAAAACTCCGACATGCGTCTTAGCAGCTCTCTAGCCATTTTCGAGATTCAAGCCTCAAAACTGCAAACGTCCGGGCCCTGCTCCCAGGCGAAACCTCCCAGCCCAGAATGCTCTGTCTTTCCTGAAACTTCTACCATGGCCCCATTCACAGCCCTACTAACCCTGGAGCTGCAGCCTCCTTTAGGCATCCAAAAACTACGACATGCGTCTTAGATACTCTCTAGCCATTTTCAAGATTCAAGCCTCAAAACTGCAAACGTCCGGGCCCTGCTCCCAGGCGAAACCTCCCAGCCCCAAATGCTCTGTCTTTCCTGAAACCTCTACCATGGCCCCATTCACAGCCCTACTAACCCTGGAGCTGCAGCCTCCTTTAGGCATCCAAAAACTCCAACATGCGTCTTAGATGCTCTCTAGCCATTTTCAAGATTCAAGCCTCAAAACTGCAAACGTCCGGGCCCTGCTCCCAGGCGAAACCTGTCAGCCCCAAATGCTCTGTCTTTCCTGAAACTTCTACCATGGTCCCATTCACAGCCCTACTAACCCTGGAGCTGCACGCTCCTTTAGGCATCCAAAAACAGCGACATGCGTCTTAGCTGCTCTCTAGCCATTTTCGAGATTCAAGCCTCAAAACTGCAAACGTCCGGGCCCTGCTCCCAGGCGAAACCTGTCAGCCCCGAATGCTCTGTCTTTCCTGAAACCTCTACCATGGCCCCATTCACAGCCCTACTAACCCTGGAGCTGCACGCTCCTTTAGGCATCCAAAAACTGCGACGTGCGACGGAGCGGCTCTCTGTCAGTCACCTGCCTTCGGCCGTCAAAACTGCAAACATCCGGGCCCTGCTCCCAGGCGAAACCTCCCAGCCCCGAATGCTCTGTCTTTCCTGAAACCTCTACCATGGCCCCATTCACAGCCCTACTAACCCTGGAGCTGCACGCTCCTTTAGGCATCCAAAAACTGCGACGTGCGACGGAGCGGCTCTCTGTCCGTCACCCGCCTTCGGCCGTCAAAATTGAAAACGTCCAAGCTCTGCGTCCAGGCGAAACCTCTCAGCCCCAAATGCTCTGTCTTTCCTGAAACACCTACCGTGGCCCCATTCACAGCCCTACTAACCCTGGAGCTGCAGCCTCTTTTAGGCATCCAAAAACTCAGACATGCGTCTTAGCAGCTCTCTAGCCATTTTCGAGATTCAAGCCTCAAAACTGCAAACGTCCGGGCCCTGCTCCCAGGCGAAACCTCCCAGCCCCGAATGCTCTGTCTTTCCTGAAACCTCTACCATGGTCCCATTCACAGCCCTACTAACCCTGGAGCTGCAGCCTCCTTTAGGCATCCAAAAACAGCGGCATGCGTCTTAGATACTCTCTAGCCATTTTCAAGATTCAAGCCTCAAAACTGCAAACATCCGGGCCCTGCTCCCAGGCGAAACCTCCCAGCCCCGAATGCTCTGTCTTTCCTGAAACCTCTACCATGGCCCCATTCACAGCCCTACTAACCCTGGAGCTGCACGCTCCTTTAGGCATCCAAAAACTGCGACATGCGACGGAGCGGCTCTCTGTCAGTCACCTGCCTTCGGCCGTCAAAACTGCAAACGTCCGGGCCCTGCTCCCAGGCGAAACCTGCCAGCCCCGAATGCTCTGTCTTTCCTGAAACCTCTACCATGGTCCCATTCACAGCCCTACTAACCCTGGAGCTGCACGCTCCTTTAGGCATCCAAAAACTGCGACGTGCGACGGAGCGGCTCTCTAGCCATTTTCGAGATTCAAGCCTCAAAACTGCAAACGTCCGGGCCCTGCTCCCAGGCGAAACCTGCCAGCACCGAATGCTCTGTCTTTCCTGAAACCTCTACCATGGCCCCATTCACAGCCCTACTAACCCTGGAGCTGCACGCTCCTTTAGGCATCCAAAAACTGCGACGTGCGACAGAGCGGCTCTCTGTCAGCCACCCGCCTTCGGCCGTCAAAATTGAAAATGTCCGGGCCCTGCTCCCAGGCGAAACCTGCCACCCCGAATGCTCTGTCTTTCCTGAAACCTCTACCATGGCCCCATTCACAGCCCTACTAACCCTGCAGCTGCACGCTCCTTTAGGCATCCAAAAACTCCGACATGCGTCTTAGCAGCTCTCTAGCCATTTTCGAGATTCAAGCCTCAAAACTGCAAACGTCCGGGCCCTGCTCCCAGGCGAAACCTGCCAGCCCCGAATGCTCTGTCTTTCCTGAAACTTCTACAATGGCCCCATTCACAGCCCTACTAACCCTGGAGCTGCACGCTCCTTTAGGCATCCAAAAACTCCGACATGCGTCTTAGCAACTCTCTAGCCATTTTCCAGATTCAAGCCTCAAAACTGCAAACATCCGGGCCCTGCTCCCAGGCGAAACCTGTCAGCCCCGAATGCTCTGTCTTTCCTGAAACCTCTACCATGGCCCCATTCACAGCCCTACTAACCCTGGAGCTGCACGCTCCTTTAGGCATCCAAAAACTGCGACGTGCGACGGAGCGGCTCTCTGTCCGTCGCCCGCCTTCGGCCGTCAAAATTGAAAACGTCCAAGCTCTGCGTCCAGGCGAAACCTGTCAGCCCCAAATACTCTTTCTTTCCTGAAACCTCTACCATGGCCCCATTCACAGCCCTACTAACCCTGGAGCTGCACGCTCCTTTAGGCATCCAAAAAAAGCGACGTGCGACGGAGCGGCTCTCTAGCAATTTTCGAGATTCAGGCCTCAAAACTGCAAACGTCCGGGCCCTGCTCCCAGGCGAAACCTGCCACCCCGAATGCTCCGTCTTTCCTGAAACCTCTACCATGGCCCCATTCACAGCCATACTAACCCTGGAGCTGCACGCTCCTTTAGGCATCCAAAAACTGCGACGTGCGACGGAGCGGCTCTCTGTCCGTCACCCGCCTTCGGCCGTCAAAATTGAAAACGTCCAAGCTCTGCGTCCAGGCGAAACCTGTCAGCCCCAAATGCTCTTTCTTTCCTGAAACACCTACCGTGGCCCCATTCACAGCCCTACTAACCCTGCAGCTGGAGCCTCCTTTAGGCATCCAAAAACTCCGACATGCGTCTTAGCAGCTCTCTAGCCATTTTCAAGATTCAAGCCTCAAAACTGCAAACGTCCGGGCCCTGCTCCCAGGCGAAACCTCCCAGCCCCAAATGCTCTGTCTTTCCTGAAACCTCTACCATGGTCCCATTCACAGCCCTACTAACCCTGGAGCTGCACGCTCCTTTAGGTATCCAAAAACTGCGAACTGCGACGGAGCGGCTCTCTGTCCGTCACCCGCCTTCGGCCGTCAAAATTGAAAACGTCCAAGCTCTGCGTCCAGGCGAAACCTGTCAGCCCCAAATGCTCTGTCTTTCCTGAAACACCTACCGTGGCCCCATTCACAGCCCTACTAACCCTGGAGCTGCAGCCTCTTTTAGGCATCCAAAAACTCCGACATGCGTCTTAGCAGCTCTCTAGCCATTTTCGAGATTCAAGCCTCAAAACTGCAAACGTCCGGGCCCTGCTCCCAGGCGAAACCTCCCAGCCCAGAATGCTCTGTCTTTCCTGAAACTTCTACCATGGCCCCATTCACAGCCCTACTAACCCTGGAGCTGCAGCCTCCTTTAGGCATCCAAAAACTACAACATGCGTCTTAGATACTCTCTAGCCATTTTCAAGATTCAAGCCTCAAAACTGCAAACATCCGGGCCCTGCTCCCAGGCGAAACCTCCCAGCCCCGAATGCTCTGTCTTTCCTGAAACCTCTACCATGGCCCCATTCACAGCCCTACTAACCCTGGAGCTGCAGCCTCCTTTAGGCATCCAAAAACTGCGACATGCGACGGAGCGGCTCTCTGTCAGTCACCTGCCTTCGGCCGTCAAAACTGCAAACGTCCGGGCCCTGCTCCCAGGCGAAACCTGCCAGCCCCGAATGCTCTGTCTTTCCTGAAACCTCTACCATGGTCCCATTCACAGCCCTACTAACCCTGGAGCTGCACGCTCCTTTAGGCATCCAAAAACTGCGACGTGCGACGGAGCGGCTCTCTAGCCATTTTCGAGATTCAAGCCTCAAAACTGCAAACGTCCGGGCCCTGCTCCCAGGCGAAACCTGCCAGCACCGAATGCTCTGTCTTTCCTGAAACCTCTACCATGGCCCCATTCACAGCCCTACTAACCCTGGAGCTGCACGCTCCTTTAGGCATCCAAAAACTGCGACGTGCGACAGAGCGGCTCTCTGTCAGTCACCTGCCTTCGGCCGTCAAAATTGAAAATGTCCGGGCCCTGCTCCCAGGCGAAACCTGCCACCCCGAATGCTCTGTCTTTCCTGAAACCTCTACCATGGCCCCATTCACAGCCCTACTAACCCTGAGCTGCACGCTCCTTTAGGCATCCAAAAACTCCGACATGCGTCTTAGCAGCTCTCTAGCCATTTTCGAGATTCAAGCCTCAAAACTGCAAACGTCCGGGCCCTGCTCCCAGGCGAAACCTGCCAGCCCCGAATGCTCTGTCTTTCCTGAAACCTCTACCATGGTCCCATTCACAGCCCTACTAACCCTGGAGCTGCACGCTCCTTTAGGCATCCAAAAACTCCGACATGCGTCTTAGCAACTCTCTAGCCATTTTCCAGATTCAAGCCTCAAAACTGCAAACATCCGGGCCCTGCTCCCAGGCGAAACCTGTCAGCCCCGAATGCTCTGTCTTTCCTGAAACCTCTACCATGGCCCCATTCACAGCCCTACTAACCCTGGAGCTGCACGCTCCTTTAGGCATCCAAAAACTGCGACGTGCGACGGAGCGGCTCTCTGTCCGTCGCCCGCCTTCGGCCGTCAAAATTGAAAACGTCCAAGCTCTGCGTCCAGGCGAAACCTGTCAGCCCCAAATACTCTTTCTTTCCTGAAACCTCTACCATGGCCCCATTCACAGCCCTACTAACCCTGGAGCTGCACGCTCCTTTAGGCATCCAAAAAAAGCGACGTGCGACGGAGCGGCTCTCTAGCAATTTTCGAGATTCAGGCCTCAAAACTGCAAACGTCCGGGCCCTGCTCCCAGGCGAAACCTGTCAGCCCCGAATGCTCCGTCTTTCCTGAAACCTCTACCATGGCCCCATTCACAGCCATACTAACCCTGGAGCTGCACGCTCCTTTACGCATCCAAAAACTGCGACGTGCGACGGAGCGGCTCTCTGTCCGTCACCCGCCTTCGGCCGTCAAAATTGAAAACGTCCAAGCTCTGCGTCCAGGCGAAACCTGTCAGCCCCAAATGCTCTGTCTTTCCTGAAACACCTACCGTGGCCCCATTCACAGCCCTACTAACCCTGGAGCTGCAGCCTCCTTTAGGCATCCAAAAACTCCGACATGCGTCTTAGCAGCTCTCTAGCCATTTTCGAGATTCAAGCCTCAAAACTGCAAACGTCCGGGCCCTGCTCCCAGGCGAAACCTCCCAGCCCAGAATGCTCTGTCTTTCCTGAAACTTCTACCATGGCCCCATTCACAGCCCTACTAACCCTGGAGCTGCAGCCTCCTTTAGGCATCCAAAAACTACAACATGCGTCTTAGATACTCTCTAGCCATTTTCAAGATTCAAGCCTCAAAACTGCAAACATCCGGGCCCTGCTCCCAGGCGAAACCTGCCAGCCCCGAATGCTCTGTCTTTCCTGAAACCTCTACCATGGCCCCATTCACAGCCCTACTAACCCTGGAGCTGCACGCTCCTTTAGGCATCCAAAAACTGCGACATGCGACGGAGCGGCTCTCTGTCAGTCACCTGCCTTCGGCCGTCAAAACTGCAAACGTCCGGGCCCTGCTCCCAGGCGAAATCTGCCAGCCCCGAATGCTCTGTCTTTCCTGAAACCTCTACCATGGTCCCATTCACAGCCCTACTAACCCTGGAGCTGCACGCTCCTTTAGGCATCCAAAAACTGCGACGTGCGACGGAGCGGCTCTCTAGCCATTTTCGAGATTCAAGCCTCAAAACTGCAAACGTCCGGGCCCTGCTCCCAGGCGAAACCTGCCAGCACCGAATGCTCTGTCTTTCCTGAAACCTCTACCATGGCCCCATTCACAGCCCTACTAACCCTGGAGCTGCACGCTCCTTTAGGCATCCAAAAACTGCGACGTGCGACAGAGCGGCTCTCTGTCAGTCACCTGCCTTCGGCCGTCAAAATTGAAAATGTCCGGGCCCTGCTCCCAGGCGAAACCTGCCACCCCGAATGCTCTGTCTTTCCTGAAACCTCTACCATGGCCCCATTCACAGCCCTAATAACCCTGGAGCTGCACGCTCCTTTAGGCATCCAAAAACTCCGACATGCGTCTTAGCAGCTCTCTAGCCATTTTCGAGATTCAAGCCTCAAAACTGCAAACGTCCGGGCCCTGCTCCCAGGCGAAACCTGCCAGCCCCGAATGCTCTGTCTTTCCTGAAACCTCTACCATGGCCCCATTCACAGCCCTAATAACCCTGGAGCTGCACGCTCCTTTAGGCATCCAAAAACTCCGACATGCGTCTTAGCAACTCTCTAGCCATTTTCCAGATTCAAGCCTCAAAACTGCAAACATCCGGGCCCTGCTCCCAGGCGAAACCTGTCAGCCCCGAATGCTCCGTCTTTCCTGAAACCTCTACCATGGCCCCATTCACAGCCCTACTAACCCTGGAGCTGCACGCTCCTTTAGGCATCCAAAAACTGCGACGTGCGACGGAGCGGCTCTCTGTCCGTCGCCCGCCTTCGGCCGTCAAAATTGAAAACGTCCAAGCTCTGCGTCCAGGCGAAACCTGTCAGCCCCAAATACTCTTTCTTTCCTGAAACCTCTACCATGGCCCCATTCACAGCCCTACTAACCCTGGAGCTGCACGCTCCTTTAGGCATCCAAAAAAAGCGACGTGCGACGGAGCGGCTCTCTAGCAATTTTCGAGATTCAGGCCTCAAAACTGCAAACGTCCGGGCCCTGCTCCCAGGCGAAACCTGTCAGCCCCGAATGCTCCGTCTTTCCTGAAACCTCTACCATGGCCCCATTCACAGCCATACTAACCCTGGAGCTGCACGCTCCTTTACGCATCCAAAAACTGCGACGTGCGACGGAGCGGCTCTCTGTCCGTCACCCGCCTTCGGCCGTCAAAATTGAAAACGTCCAAGCTCTGCGTCCAGGCGAAACCTGTCAGCCCCAAATGCTCTGTCTTTCCTGAAACACCTACCGTGGCCCCATTCACAGCCCTACTAACCCTGGAGCTGCAGCCTCCTTTAGGCATCCAAAAACTCCGACATGCGTCTTAGCAGCTCTCTAGCCATTTTCGAGATTCAAGCCTCAAAACTGCAAACGTCCGGGCCCTGCTCCCAGGCGAAACCTGCCAGCCCCGAATGCTCTGTCTTTCCTGAAACTTCTACCATGGCCCCATTCACAGCCCTACTAACCCTGGAGCTGCACGCTCCTTTAGGCATCCAAAAACAGCAGCATGCGTCTTAGATACTCTCTAGCCATTTTCAAGATTCAAGCCTCAAAACTGCAAACATCCGGGCCCTGCTCCCAGGCGAAACCTGCCAGCCCCGAATGCTCTGTCTTTCCTGAAACCTCTACCATGGCCCCATTCACAGCCCTACTAACCCTGGAGCTGCACGCTCCTTTAGGCATCCAAAAACTGCGACGTGCGACGGAGCGGCTCTCTGTCCGTCACCCGCCTTCGGCCGTCAAAATTGAAAACGTCCAAGCTCTGCGTCCAGGCGAAACCTGTCAGCCCCAAATGCTCTGTCTTTCCTGAAACTTCTACCATGGCCCCATTCACAGCCCTACTAACCCTGGAGCTGCACGCTCCTTTAGGCATCCAAAAACTCCGACATGCGTCTTAGCAGCTCTCTAGCCATTTTCGAGATTCAAGCCTCAAAACTGCAAACGTCCGGGCCCTGCTCCCAGGCGAAACCTGCCAGCCCCGAATGCTCTGTCTTTCCTGAAACTTCTACCATGGTCCCATTCACAGCCCTACTAACCCTGGAGCTGCAGCCTCCTTTAGGCATCCAAAAACTACAACATGCGTCTTAGATACTCTCTAGCCATTTTCAAGATTCAAGCCTCAAAACTGCAAACGACCGGCCCTGCTCCCAGGCGAAACCTCCCAGCCCCGAATGCTCTGTCTTTCCTGAAACCTCTACCATGGCCCCATTCACAGCCCTACTAACCCTGGAGCTGCACGCTCCTTTAGGCATCCAAAAACTGCGACGTGCGACGGAGCGGCTCTCTGTCAGTCACCTGCCTTCGGCCGTCAAAACTGCAAACATCCGGGCGCTGCTCCCAGGCGAAACCTGCCAGCCCCGAATGCTCTGTCTTTCCTGAAACCTCTACCATGGCCCCATTCACAGCCCTACTAACCCTGGAGCTGCACGCTCCTTTAGGCATCCAAAAACTGCGACGTGCGACGGAGCGGCTCTCTGTCCGTCACCCGCCTTCGGCCGTCAAAATTGAAAACGTCCAAGCTCTGCGTCCAGGCGAAACCTGTCAGCCCCAAATGCTCTGTCTTTCCTGAAACACCTACCGTGGCCCCATTCACAGCCCTACTAACCCTGGAGCTGCACGCTCCTTTAGGCATCCAAAAACTCCGACATGCGTCTTAGCAGCTCTCTAGCCATTTTCAAGATTCAAGCCTCAAAACTGCAAACGTCCGGGCCCTGCTCCCAGGCGAAACCTCCCAGCCCCGAATGCTCTGTCTTTCCTGAAACCTCTACCATGGTCCCATTCACAGCCCTACTAACCCTGGAGCTGCACGCTCCTTTAGGTATCCAAAAACTGCGAACTGCGACGGAGCGGCTCTCTGTCCGTCACCCGCCTTCGGCCGTCAAAATTGAAAACGTCCAAGCTCTGCGTCCAGGCGAAACCTCTCAGCCCCAAATGCTCTGTCTTTCCTGAAACACCTACCGTGGCCCCATTCACAGCCCTACTAACCCTGGAGCTGCAGCCTCTTTTAGGCATCCAAAAACTCCGACATGCGTCTTAGCAGCTCTCTAGCCATTTTCGAGATTCAAGCCTCAAAACTGCAAACGTCCGGGCCCTGCTCCCAGGCGAAACCTCCCAGCCCAGAATGCTCTGTCTTTCCTGAAACTTCTACCATGGTCCCATTCACAGCCCTACTAACCCTGGAGCTGCAGCCTCCTTTAGGCATCCAAAAACAGCAGCATGCGTCTTAGATACTCTCTAGCCATTTTCAAGATTCAAGCCTCAAAACTGCAAACATCCGGGCCCTGCTCCCAGGCGAAACCTGCCAGCCCCGAATGCTCTGTCTTTCCTGAAACCTCTACCATGGCCCCATTCACAGCCCTACTAACCCTGGAGCTGCACGCTCCTTTAGGCATCCAAAAACTGCGATGTGCGACGGAGCGGCTCTCTGTCAGTCACCTGCCTTCGGCCGTCAAAACTGCAAACGTCCGGGCCCTGCTCCCAGGCGAAATCTGCCAGCCCCGAATGCTCTGTCTTTCCTGAAACCTCTACCATGGTCCCATTCACAGCCCTACTAACCCTGGAGCTGCACGCTCCTTTAGGTATCCAAAAACTGTGATGTGCGACGGAGCGGCTCTCTAGCCATTTTCGAGATTCAAGCCTCAAAACTGCAAACGTCCGGGCCCTGCTCCCAGGCGAAACCTGCCAGCCCCGAATGCTCTGTCTTTCCTGAAACCTCTACCATGGCCCCATTCACAGCCCTACTAACCCTGGAGCTGCACGCTCCTTTAGGTATCCAAAAACTGCGAACTGCGACGGAGCGGCTCTCTGTCCGTCACCCGCCTTCGGCCGTCAAAATTGAAAACGTCCAAGCTCTGCGTCCAGGCGAAACCTCTCAGCCCCAAATGCTCTGTCTTTCCTGAAACCTCTACCGTGGCCCCATTCACAGCCCTACTAACCCTGGAGCTGCAGCCTCCTTTAGGCATCCAAAAACTCCGACATGCGTCTTAGCAGCTCTCTAGCCATTTTCGAGATTCAAGCCTCAAAACTGCAAACGTCCGGGCCCTGCTCCCAGGCGAAACCTCCCAGCCCAGAATGCTCTGTCTTTCCTGAAACTTCTACCATGGTCCCATTCACAGCCCTACTAACCCTGGAGCTGCAGCCTCCTTTAGGCATCCAAAAACAGCAGCATGCGTCTTAGATACTCTCTAGCCATTTTCAAGATTCAAGCCTCAAAACTGCAAACATCCGGGCCCTGCTCCCAGGCGAAACCTGCCAGCCCCGAATGCTCTGTCTTTCCTGAAACCTCTACCATGGCCCCATTCACAGCCCTACTAACCCTGGAGCTGCACGCTCCTTTAGGCATCCAAAAACTGCGACGTGCGACGGAGCGGCTCTCTGTCAGTCACCTGCCTTCGGCCGTCAAAACTGCAAACGTCCGGGCCCTGCTCCCAGGCGAAATCTGCCAGCCCCGAATGCTCTGTCTTTCCTGAAACCTCTACCATGGTCCCATTCACAGCCCTACTAACCCTGGAGCTGCACGCTCCTTTAGGTATCCAAAAACTGTGACGTGCGACGGAGCGGCTCTCTAGCCATTTTCGAGATTCAAGCCTCAAAACTGCAAACGTCCGGGCCCTGCTCCCAGGCGAAACCTGCCAGCCCCGAATGCTCTGTCTTTCCTGAAACCTCTACCATGGCCCCATTCACAGCCCTACTAACCCTGGAGCTGCACGCTCCTTTAGGCATCCAAAAACTACGACATGCGTCTTAGCAGCTCTCTAGCCATTTTCAAGATTCAAGCCTCAAAACTGCAAACGTCCGGGCCCTGCTCCCAGGCGAAACCTGCCAGCCCCGAATGCTCTGTCTTTCCTGAAACCTCTACCATGGCCCCATTCACAGCCCTAATAACCCTGGAGCTGCACGCTCCTTTAGGCATCCAAAAACTCCGACATGCGTCTTAGCAGCTCTCTAGCCATTTTCAAGATTCAAGCCTCAAAACTGCAAACATCCGGGCCCTGCTCCCAGGCGAAACCTCCCAGCCCCGAATGCTCTGTCTTTCCTGAAACCTCTACCATGGCCCCATTCACAGCCCTACTAACCCTGGAGCTGCACGCTCCTTTAGGCATCCAAAAACTGCGACGTGCGACGGAGCGGCTCTCTGTCCGTCGCCCGCCTTCGGCCGTCAAAATTGAAAACGTCCAAGCTCTGCGTCCAGGCGAAACCTGTCAGCCCCAAATACTCTTTCTTTCCTGAAACCTCTACCGTGGCCCCATTCACAGCCCTACTACCCCTGGAGCTGCACGCTCCTTTAGGCATCCAAAAACTGTGACGTGCGACGGAGCAGCTCTCTAGCAATTTTCGAGATTCAGGCCTCAAAACTGCAAACGTCCGGGCCCTGCTCCCAGGCGAAACCTGTCAGCCCCGAATGCTCTGTCTTTCCTGAAACCTCTACCATGGCCCCATTCACAGCCATACTAACCCTGGAGATGCACGCTCCTTTACGCATCCAAAAACTGCGACGTGCGACGGAGCGGCTCTCTGTCCGTCACCTGCCTTCGGCCGTCAAAATTGAAAATGTCCAAGCTCTGCGCCCAAGCAAAACCTGTCAGCCCCGAATGCTGTGTCTTTCCTGAAACTTCTACCATGGCCCCATTCACAACCCTACTAACCCTGGAGCTGCACGCTCCTTTAGGCATCCAAAAACTCCGACATGCGTCTTAGCAGCTCTCTAGCCATTTTCGAGATTCAAGCCTCAAAACTGCAAACGTCCGGGCCCTGCTCCCAGGCGAAACCTGCCAGCCCCGAATGCTCTGTCTTTCCTGAAACTTCTACAATGGCCCCATTCACAGCCCTACTAACCCTGGAGCTGCACGCTCCTTTAGGCATCCAAAAACTCCAACATGCGTCTTAGATACTCTCTAGCCATTTTCAAGATTCAAGCCTCAAAACTGCAAACGACCGGGCCCTGCTCCCAGGCTAAACCTCCCAGCCCCGAATGCTCTGTCATTCCTGAAACCTCTACCATGGCCCCATTCACAGCCCTACTAACCCTGGAGCTGCAGCCTCCTTTAGGCATCCAAAAACTGCGACGTGCGACGGAGCGGATCTCTGTCAGTCACCTGCCTTCGGCCGTCAAAACTGCAAACATCCGGGCGCTGCTCCCAGGCGAAACCTGCCACCCCGAATGCTCTGTCTTTCCTGAAACCTCTACCATGGCCCCATTCACAGCCCTACTAACCCTGGAGCTGCACGCTCCTTTAGGCATCCAAAAACTGCGACGTGCGACGGAGCGGCTCTCTGTCCGTCACCCGCCTTCGGCCGTCAAAATTGAAAACGTCCAAGCTCTGCGTCCAGGCGAAACCTGTCAGCCCCAAATGCTCTGTCTTTCCTGAAACACCTACCGTGGCCCCATTCACAGCCCTACTAACCCTGGAGCTGCACGCTCCTTTAGGCATCCAAAAACTCCGACATGCGTCTTAGCAGCTCTCTAGCCATTTTCAAGATTCAAGCCTCAAAACTGCAAACGTCCGGGCCCTGCTCCCAGGCGAAACCTCCCAGCCCCAAATGCTCTGTCTTTCCTGAAACCTCTACCATGGTCCCATTCACAGCCATACTAACCCTGGAGCTGCACGCTCCTTTAGGTATCCAAAAACTGCGAACTGCGACGGAGCGGCTCTCTGTCCGTCACCCGCCTTCGGCCGTCAAAATTGAAAACGTCCAAGCTCTGCTCCCAGGCGAAACCTCTCAGCCCCAAATGCTCTGTCTTTCCTGAAACACCTACCGTGGCCCCATTCACAGCCCTACTAACCCTGGAGGTGCAGCCTCCTTTAGGCATCCAAAAACTCCGACATGCGTCTTAGCAGCTCTCTAGCCATTTTCGAGATTCAAGCCTCAAAACTGCAAACGTCCGGGCCCTGCTCCCAGGCGAAACCTCCCAGCCTGGAATGCTCTGTCTTTCCTGAAACTTCTACCATGGTCCCATTCACAGCCCTACTAACCCTGGAGCTGCAGCCTCCTTTAGGCATCCAAAAACATAAACTTGCGTCTTAGATACTCTCTAGCCATTTTCAAGATTCAAGCCTCAAAACTGCAAACATCCGGGCCCTGCTCCCAGGCGAAACCTGCCAGCCCCGAATGCTCTGTCTTTCCTGAAACCTCTACCATGGCCCCATTCACAGCCCTACTAACCCTGGAGCTGCACGCTCCTTTAGGCATCCAAAAACTGCGATGTGCGACGGAGCGGCTCTCTGTCAGTCACCTGCCTTCGGCCGTCAAAACTGCAAACGTCCGGGCCCTGCTCCCAGGCGAAACCTGCCAGCCCCGAATGCTCTGTCTTTCCTGAAACCTCTACCATGGCCCCATTCACAGCCCTACTAACCCTGGAGCTGCACGCTCCTTTAGGTATCCAAAAACTGTGACGTGCGACGGAGCGGCTCTCTAGCCATTTTCGAGATTCAAGCCTCAAAACTGCAAACGTCCGGGCCCTGCTCCCAGGCGAAACCTGCCACCCCGAATGCTCTGTCTTTCCTGAAACCTCTACCATGGCCCCATTCACAGCCCTACTAACCCTGGAGCTGCACGCTCCTTTAGGTATCCAAAAACTGCGAACTGCGACGGAGCGGCTCTCTGTCCGTCACCCGCCTTCGGCCGTCAAAATTGAAAACGTCCAAGCTCTGCGTCCAGGCGAAACCTCTCAGCCCCAAATGCTCTGTCTTTCCTGAAACACCTACCGTGGCCCCATTCACAGCCCTACTAACCCTGGAGGTGCAGCCTCCTTTAGGCATCCAAAAACTCCGACATGCGTCTTAGCAGCTCTCTAGCCATTTTCGAGATTCAAGCCTCAAAACTGCAAACGTCCGGGCCCTGCTCCCAGGCGAAACCTCCCAGCCCAGAATGCTCTGTCTTTCCTGAAACTTCTACCATGGTCCCATTCACAGCCCTACTAACCCTGGAGCTGCAGCCTCCTTTAGGCATCCAAAAACAGCAGCATGCGTCTTAGATACTCTCTAGCCATTTTCAAGATTCAAGCCTCAAAACTGCAAACATCCGGGCCCTGCTCCCAGGCGAAACCTGCCAGCCCCGAATGCTCTGTCTTTCCTGAAACCTCTACCATGGCCCCATTCACAGCCCTACTAACCCTGGAGCTGCACGCTCCTTTAGGCATCCAAAAACTGCGATGTGCGACGGAGCGGCTCTCTGTCAGTCACCTGCCTTCGGCCGTCAAAACTGCAAACGTCCGGGCCCTGCTCCCAGGCGAAACCTGCCAGCCCCGAATGCTCTGTCTTTCCTGAAACCTCTACCATGGCCCCATTCACAGCCCTACTAACCCTGGAGCTGCACGCTCCTTTAGGTATCCAAAAACTGTGACGTGCGACGGAGCGGCTCTCTAGCCATTTTCGAGATTCAAGCCTCAAAACTGCAAACGTCCGGGCCCTGCTCCCAGGCGAAACCTGCCACCCCGAATGCTCTGTCTTTCCTGAAACCTCTACCATGGCCCCATTCACAGCCCTAATAACCCTGGAGCTGCACGCTCCTTTAGGCATCCAAAAACTACGACATGCGTCTTAGCAGCTCTCTAGCCATTTTCAAGATTCAAGCCTCAAAACTGCAAACGTCCGGGCCCTGCTCCCAGGCGAAACCTGCCAGCCCCGAATGCTCCGTCTTTCCTGAAACCTCTACCATGGCCCCATTCACAGCCCTAATAACCCTGGAGCTGCACGCTCCTTTAGGCATCCAAAAACTCCGACATGCGTCTTAGCAGCTCTCTAGCCATTTTCAAGATTCAAGCCTCAAAACTGCAAACATCCGGGCCCTGCTCCCAGGCGAAACCTCCCAGCCCCGAATGCTCTGTCTTTCCTGAAACCTCTACCATGGCCCCATTCACAGCCCTACTAACCCTGGAGCTGCACGCTCCTTTAGGCATCCAAAAACTGCGACGTGCGACGGAGCGGCTCTCTGTCCGTCGCCCGCCTTCGGCCGTCAAAATTGAAAACGTCCAAGCTCTGCGTCCAGGCGAAACCTGTCAGCCCCAAATGCTCTTTCTTTCCTGAAACCTCTACCGTGGCCCCATTCACAGCCCTACTACCCCTGGAGCTGCACGCTCCTTTAGGCATCCAAAAACTGCGACGTGCGACGGAGCAGCTCTCTAGCAATTTTCGAGATTCAGGCCTCAAAACTGCAAACGTCCGGGCCCTGCTCCCAGGCGAAACCTGTCAGCCCCGAATGCTCTGTCTTTCCTGAAACCTCTACCATGGCCCCATTCACAGCCATACTAACCCTGGAGCTGCACGCTCCTTTACGCATCCAAAAACTGCGACGTGCGACGGAGCGGCTCTCTGTCCGTCACCTGCCTTCGGCCGTCAAAATTGAAAACGTCCGAGCTCTGCGCCCAGGCAAAACCTGTCAGCCCCGAATGCTGTGTCTTTCCTGAAACTTCTACCATGGCCCCATTCACAACCCTACTAACCCTGGAGCTGCACGCTCCTTTAGGCATCCAAAAACTCCGACATGCGTCTTAGCAGCTCTCTAGCCATTTTCGAGATTCAAGCCTCAAAACTGCAAACGTCCGGGCCCTGCTCCCAGGCGAAACCTGCCAGCCCCGAATGCTCTGTCTTTCCTGAAACTTCTACAATGGCCCCATTCACAGCCCTACTAACCCTGGAGCTGCACGCTCCTTTAGGCATCCAAAAACTCCAACATGCGTCTTAGATACTCTCTAGCCATTTTCAAGATTCAAGCCTCAAAACTGCAAACGACCGGGCCCTGCTCCCAGGCGAAACCTGCAACCCCGAATGCTCTGTCTTTCCTGAAACCTCTACCATGGCCCCATTCACAGCCCTACTAACCCTGGAGCTGCAGCCTCCTTTAGGCAGCCAAAAACTGCGACGTGCGACGGAGCGGCTCTCTGTCCGTCACCCGCCTTCGGCCGTCAAAATTGAAAACGTCCAAGCTCTGCGTCCAGGCGAAACCTGTCAGCCCCAAATGCTCTTTCTTTCCTGAAACACCTACCGTGGCCCCATTCACAGCCCTACTAACCCTGGAGCTGCAGCCTCCTTTAGGCATCCAAAAACTACAACATGCGTCTTAGATACTCTCTAGCCATTTTCAAGATTCAAGCCTCAAAACTGCAAACATCCGGGCCCTGCTCCCAGGCGAAAACTGTCAGCCCCGAATGCTCTGTCTTTCCTGAAACCTCTACCATGGCCCCATTCACAGCCCTACTAACCCTGGAGCTGCACGCTCCTTTACGCATCCAAAAACAGCGGCATGCGTCTTAGATACTCTCTAGCCATTTTCAAGATTCAAGCCTCAAAACTGCAAACGTCCGGGCCCTGCTCCCAGGCGAAACCTGTCAGCCCCGAATGCTCTGTCTTTCCTGAAACCTCTACCATGGCCCCATTCACAGCCCTACTAACCCTGGAGCTGCAGCCTCCTTTAGGCATCCAAAAACTCCGACATGCGTCTTAGCTGCTCTCTAGCCATTTTCGAGATTCAAGCCTCAAAACTGCAAACGTCCGGGCCCTGCTCCCAGGCGAAACCTGCCAGCCCCGAATGCTCTGTCTTTCCTGAAACCTCTACCATGGTCCCATTCACAGCCCTACTAACCCTGGAGCTGCACGCTCCTTTAGGTATCCAAAAACTGCGAACTGCGACGGAGCGGCTCTCTGTCCGTCACCCGCCTTCGGCCGTCAAAATTGAAAACGTCCAAGCTCTGCTCCCAGGCGAAACCTGTCAGCCCCAAATGCTCTGTCTTTCCTGAAACACCTACCGTGGCCCCATTCACAGCCCTACTAACCCTGGAGCTGCAGCCTCTTTTAGGCATCCAAAAACTCCGACATGCGTCTTAGCAGCTCTCTAGCCATTTTCGAGATTCAAGCCTCAAAACTGCAAACGTCCGGGCCCTGCTCCCAGGCGAAACCTGCCAGCCCCGAATGCTCTGTCTTTCCTGAAACTTCTACCATGGTCCCATTCACAGCCCTACTAACCCTGGAGCTGCAGCCTCCTTTAGGCATCCAAAAACTCCAACATGCGTCTTAGATACTCTCTAGCCATTTTCAAGATTCAAGCCTCAAAACTGCAAACATCCGGGCCCTGCTCCCAGGCGAAACCTGCCAGCCCCGAATGCTCTGTCTTTCCTGAAACCTCTACCATGGCCCCATTCACAGCCCTACTAACCCTGGAGCTGCACGCTCCTTTAGGCATCCAAAAACTGCGACATGCGACGGAGCGGCTCTCTGTCAGTCACCTGCCTTCGGCCGTCAAAACTGCAAACGTCCGGGCCCTGCTCCCAGGCGAAACCTGCCAGCCCCGAATGCTCTGTCTTTCCTGAAACCTCTACCATGGTCCCATTCACAGCCCTACTAACCCTGGAGCTGCACGCTCCTTTAGGCATCCTAAAACTGCGATGTGCGACGGAGCGGCTCTCTAGCAATTTTCGAGATTCAGGCCTCAAAACTGCAAACGTCCGGGCCCTGCTCCCAGGCGAAACCTGTCAGCCCCGAATGCTCCGTCTTTCCTGAAACCTCTACCATGGCCCCATTCACAGCCCTACTAACCCTGGAGCTGCATGCTCCTTTAGGCATCCAAAAACTGCGACGTGCGACGGAGCGGCTCTCTGTCCGTCACCCGCCTTCGGCCGTCAAAATTGAAAACGTCCAAGCTCTGCGTCCAGGCGAAACCTGTCAGCCCCAAATGCTCTGTCTTTCCTGAAACTTCTACCATGGCCCCATTCACAACCCTACTAACCCTGGAGCTGCACGCTCCTTTAGGCATCCAAAAACTCCGACATGCGTCTTAGCAGCTCTCTAGCCATTTTCGAGATTCAAGCCTCAAAACTGCAAACGTCCGGGCCCTGCTCCCAGGCGAAACCTGCCAGCCCCGAATGCTCTGTCTTTCCTGAAACTTCTACAATGGTCCCATTCACAGCCCTACTAACCCTGGAGCTGCAGCCTCCTTTAGGCATCCAAAAACTCCAACATGCGTCTTAGATACTCTCTAGCCATTTTCAAGATTCAAGCCTCAAAACTGCAAACGACCGGCCCTGCTCCCAGGCTAAACCTCCCAGCCCCGAATGCTCTGTCTTTCCTGAAACCTCTACCATGGCCCCATTCACAGCCCTACTAACCCTGGAGCTGCAGCCTCCTTTAGGCAGCCAAAAACTGCGACGTGCGACGGAGCAGCTCTCTGTCCGTCACCCGCCTTCGGCCGTCAAAATTGAAAACGTCCAAGCTCTGCGTCCAGGCGAAACCTGCCAGCCCCGAATGCTCTGTCTTTCCTGAAACACCTACCGTGGCCCCATTCACAGCCCTACTAACCCTGGAGCTGCAGCCTCCTTTAGGCATCCAAAAACTCCGACATGCGTCTTAGATACTCTCTAGCCATTTTCAAGATTCAAGCCTCAAAACTGCAAACATCCGGGCCCTGCTCCCAGGCGAAAACTGTCAGCCCCGAATGCTCCGTCTTTCCTGAAACCTCTACCATGGCCCCATTCACAGCCCTACTAACCCTGGAGCTGCACGCTCCTTTACGCATCCAAAAACAGCGGCATGCGTCTTAGATACTCTCTAGCCATTTTCAAGATTCAAGCCAAAAACTGCAAACGTCCGGGCCCTGCTCCCAGGCGAAACCTGCCAGCACCGAATGCTGTGTCTTTCCTGAAACCTCTACCATGGCCCCATTCACAGCTCTACTAACCCTGGAGCTGGAGCCTCCTTTAGGCATCCAAAAACTCCGACATGCGTCTTAGCAACTCTCTAGCCATTTTCGAGATTCAAGCCTCAAAACTGCAAACGTCCGGGCCCTGCTCCCAGGCGAAACCTGTCAGCCCCAAATGCTCTGTCTTTCCTGAAACCTCTACCATGGCCCCATTCACAGCCCTACTAACCCTGGAGCTGCACGCTCCTTTAGGCATCCAAAAACTGCGACGTGCGACGGAGCGGCTCTCTGTCCGTCGCCCGCCTTCGGCCGTCAAAATTGAAAACGTCCAAGCTCTGCGTCCAGGCGAAACCTGTCAGCCCCAAATGCTCTTTCTTTCCTGAAACCTCTACCGTGGCCCCATTCACAGCCCTACTAACCCTGGAGCTGCACACTCCTTTAGGCATCCAAAAAAAGCGACGTGCGACGGAGCGGCTCTCTAGCAATTTTCGAGATTCAGGCCTCAAAACTGCAAACGTCCGGGCCCTGCTCCCAGGCGAAACCTGTCAGCCCCAAATGCTCTGTCTTTCCTGAAACCTCTACCATGGCCCCATTCACAGCCCTACTAACCCTGGAGCTGCACGCTCCTTTAGGCATCCAAAAACTGCGACGTGCGACGGAGCGGCTCTCTGTCCGTCACCCGCCTTCGGCCGTCAAAATTGAAAACGTCCAAGCTCTGCGTCCAGGCGAAACCTGTCAGCCCCAAATGCTCTGTCTTTCCTGAAACTTCTACCATGGCCCCATTCACAACCCTACTAACCCTGGAGCTGCACGCTCCTTTAGGCATCCAAAAACTCCGACATGCGTCTTAGCAGCTCTCTAGCCATTTTCGAGATTCAAGCCTCAAAACTGCAAACGTCCGGGCCCTGCTCCCAGGCGAAACCTGCCAGCCCCGAATGCTCTGTCTTTCCTGAAACTTCTACAATGGTCCCATTCACAGCCCTACTAACCCTGGAGCTGCAGCCTCCTTTAGGCATCCAAAAACTCCAACATGCGTCTTAGATACTCTCTAGCCATTTTCAAGATTCAAGCCTCAAAACTGCAAACATCCGGGCCCTGCTCCCAGGCTAAACCTCCCAGCCCCGAATGCTCTGTCTTTCCTGAAACCTCTACCATGGCCCCATTCACAGCCCTACTAACCCTGGAGCTGCAGCCTCCTTTAGGCAGCCAAAAACTGCGACATGCGACGGAGCGGCTCTCTGTCAGTCACCTGCCTTCGGCCGTCAAAACTGCAAACATCCGGGCGCTGCTCCCAGGCGAAACCTGCCACCCCGAATGCTCTGTCTTTCCTGAAACCTCTACCATGGCCCCATTCACAGCCCTACTAACCCTGGAGCTGCACGCTCCTTTAGGCATCCAAAAACTGCGACGTGCGACGGAGCGGCTCTCTGTCCGTCACCCGCCTTCGGCCGTCAAAATTGAAAACGTCCAAGCTCTGCGTCCAGGCGAAACCTGTCAGCCCCAAATGCTCTTTCTTTCCTGAAACACCTACCGTGGCCCCATTCACAGCCCTACTAACCCTGGAGCTGGAGCCTCCTTTAGGCATCCAAAAACTCCAACATGCGTCTTAGATGCTCTCTAGCCATTTTCAAGATTTAAGCCTCAAAACTGCAAACATCCGGGCCCTGCTCCTAGGCGAAACCTGCCAGCCCCGAATGCTCTGTCTTTCCTGAAACCTCTACCATGGCCCCATTCACAGCCCTAATAACCCTGGAGCTGCACGCTCCTTTAGGCATCCAAAAACTCCGACATGCGACGGAGCGGCTCTCTAGCCATTTTCAAGATTCAAGCCTCAAAACTGCAAACATCCGGGCCCTGCTCCCAGGCGAAACCTGTCAGCCCCGAATGCTCTGTCTTTCCTGAAACCTCTACCATGGCCCCATTCACAGCCCTACTAACCCTGGAGCTGCACGCTCCTTTAGGCATCCAAAAACTGCGACGTGCGACGGAGCAGCTCTCTAGCCATTTTCGAGATTCAAGCCTCAAAACTGCAAACGTCCGGGCCCTGCTCCCAGGCGAAACCTGCCAGCCCCGAATGCTCTGTCTTTCCTGAAACCTCTACCATGGCCCCATTCACAGCCATACTAACCCTGGAGATGCACGCTCCTTTACGCATCCAAAAACTGCGACGTGCGACGGAGCGGCTCTCTGTCCGTCACCTGCCTTCGGCCGTCAAAATTGAAAACGTCCGAGCTCTGCGCCCAAGCGAAACCTGTCAGCCCCGAATGCTGTGTCTTTCCTGAAACTTCTACCATGGCCCCATTCACAACCCTACTAACCCTGGAGCTGCACGCTCCTTTAGGCATCCAAAAACTCCAACATGCGTCTTAGATACTCTCTAGCCATTTTCAAGATTCAAGCCTCAAAACTGCAAACGACCGGCCCTGCTCCCAGGCTAAACCTCCCAGCCCCGAATGCTCTGTCATTCCTGAAACCTCTACCATGGCCCCATTCACAGCCCTACTAACCCTGGAGCTGCACGCTCCTTTACGCATCCAAAAACTGTGACGTGCGACGGAGCGGCTCTCTGTCAGTCACCTGCCTTCGGCCGTCAAAACTGCAAACATCCGGGCGCTGCTCCCAGGCGAAACCTGCCAGCCCCGAATGCTCTTTCTTTCCTGAAACCTCTACCGTGGCCCCATTCACAGCCCTACTAACCCTGGAGCTGCAGCCTCCTTTAGGCATCCAAAAACTGCGACGTGCGACGGAGCGGCTCTCTGTCGGTCACCCGCCTTCGGCCGTCAAAATTGAAAACGTCCAAGCTCTGCGTCCAGGCGAAACCTGTCAGCCCCAAATGCTCTTTCTTTCCTGAAACACCTACCGTGGCCCCATTCACAGCCCTACTAACCCTGGAGCTGCAGCCTCCTTTAGGCATCCAAAAACTCCAACATGCGTCTTAGATGCTCTCTAGCCATTTTCAAGATTCAAGCCTCAAAACTGCAAACATCCGGGCCCTGCTCCCAGGCGAAAACTGTCAGCCCCGAATGCTCTGTCTTTCCTGAAACCTCTACCATGGCCCCATTCACAGCCCTACTAACCCTGGAGCTGCACGCTCCTTTAGGCATCCAAAAACAGCGGCATGCGTCTTAGATACTCTCTAGCCATTTTCAAGATTCAAGCCTCAAAACTGCAAACGTCCGGGCCCTGCTCCCAGGCGAAACCTCCCAGCCCCGAATGCTCTGTCTTTCCTGAAACCTCTACCATGGCCCCATTCACAGCCCTACTAACCCTGGAGCTGCACGCTCCTTTACGCATCCAAAAACTGCGACGTGGGACGGAGCGGCTCTCTGTCAGTCACCTGCCTTCGGCCGTCAAAACTGCCAACGTCCGGGCCCTGCTCCCAGGCGAAACCTGCCAGCCCCGAATGCTCTGTCTTTCCTGAAACCTCTACCATGGTCCCATTCACAGCCCTACTAACCCTGGAGCTGCACGCTCCTTTAGGCATCCAAAAACTCCGACATGCGTCTTAGCAGCTCTCTAGCCATTTTCGAGATTCAAGCCTCAAAACTGCAAACGTCCGGGCCCTGCTCCCAGGCGAAACCTGCCAGCACCGAATGCTGTGTCTTTCCTGAAACCTCTACCATGGCCCCATTCACAGCCCTACTAACCCTGGAGCTGCACGCTCCTTTAGGCATCCAAAAACTGCGACGTGCGACGGAGCGGCTCTCTGTCCGTCACCCGCCTTCGGCCGTCAAAATTGAAAACGTCCAAGCTCTGCGTCCAGGCGAAACCTGTCAGCCCCAAATGCTCTTTCTTTCCTGAAACACCTACCGTGGCCCCATTCACAGCCCTACTAACCCTGGAGCTGGAGCCTCCTTTAGGCATCCAAAAACTCCAACATGCGTCTTAGATGCTCTCTAGCCATTTTCAAGATTCAAGCCTCAAAACTGCAAACATCCGGGCCCTGCTCCCAGGCGAAACCTCCCAGCCCCAAATGCTCTGTCTTTCCTGAAACCTCTACCATGGCCCCATTCACAGCCCTACTAACCCTGGAGCTGCACGCTCCTTTACGCATCCAAAAACTGCGACGTGCGACGGAGCGGCTCTCTGTCAGTCACCTGCCTTCGGCCGTCAAAACTACAAACGTCCGGGCCCTGCTCCCAGGCGAAACCTGCCAGCCCCGAATGCTCTTTCTTTCCTGAAACCTCTACCGTGGCCCCATTCACAGCCCTACTAACCCTGGAGCTGAACGCTCCTTTAGGTATCCAAAAACTGCGATGTGCGACGGAGCGGCTCTCTAGCCATTTTCGAGATTCAAGCCTCAAAACTGCAAACGTCCGGGCTCTGCTCCCAGGCGAAACCTGCCAGCACCGAATGCTGTGTCTTTCCTGAAACCTCTACCATGGCCCCATTCACAGCCCTAATAACCCTGGAGCTGCACGTTCCTTTAGGCATCCAAAAACTGCGACGTGCGACGGAGCGGCTCTCTCTCAGTCACCTGCCTTCGACCGTCAAAATTGAAAATGTCCGGGCCCTGCTCCCAGGCGAAACCTGCCACCCCGAATGCTCTGTCTTTCCTGAAACCTCTACCATGGCCCCATTCACAGCCCTACTAACCCTGCAGCTGCAGCCTCCTTTAGGCATCCAAAAACTCCGACATGCGTCTTAGCAGCTCTCTAGCCATTTTCAAGATTCAAGCCTCAAAACTGCAAACGTCCGGGCCCTGCTCCCAGGCGAAACCTCCCAGCCCGGAATGCTGTGTCTTTCCTGAAACTTCTACCATGGTCCCATTCACAGCCCTACTAACCCTGGAGCTGCAGCCTCCTTTAGGCATCCAAAAACTCCAACATGCGTCTTAGATGCTCTCTAGCCATTTTCAAGATTCAAGCCTCAAAACTGCAAACGTCCGGGCCCTGCTCCCAGGCGAAACCTCCCAGCCCCGAATGCTCTGTCTTTCCTGAAACCTCTACCATGGCCCCATTCACAGCCTTACTAACCCTGGAGCTGCACGCTCCTTTAGGCATCCAAAAACTGCGACGTGCGACGGAGCGGCTCTCTGTCCGTCACCCGCCTTTGGCCGTCAAAATTGAAAACGTCCAAGCTCTGCGTCCAGGCGAAACCTGTCAGCCCCAAATGCTCTTTCTTTCCTGAAACACCTACCGTGGCCCCATTCACAGCCCTACTAACCCTGGAGCTGCAGCCTCCTTTAGGCATCCAAAAACTCCGACACGCGTCTTAGATGCTCTCTAGCCATTTTCGAGATTCAAGCCTCAAAACTGCAAACGTCCGGGCTCTGCTCCCAGGCGAAACCTGTCAGCCCCAAATGCTCTGTCTTTCCTGAAACCTCTACCATGGCCCCATTCACAGCCCTACTAACCCTGGAGCTGCACGCTCCTTTAGGCATCCAAAAACTGCGACGTGCGACGGAGCGGCTCTCTGTCAGTCACCTGCCTTCGGCCGTCAAAACTGCAAAGGTCCGGGCCCAGCTCCCAGGCGAAAGCTGCCAGCCCCGAATGCTCTTTCTTTCCTGAAAGCTCTACCATGGTCCCATTCACAGCCCTACTAACCCTGGAGCTGTACGCTCCTTTAGGCATCCAAAAACTGTGACGTGCGACGGAGCGGCTCTCTAGCCATTTTCGAGATTCAAGCCTCAAAACTGCAAACATCCGGGCCCTGCTCCCAGGCGAAACCTGCCAGCCCCGAAAGCTCTGTCTTTCCTGAAACCTCTACCATGGCCCCATTCACAGCCCTACTAACCCTGGAGCTGCAGCCTCCTTTAGGCAGCCAAAAAACTGCGACGTGCGACGGAGCGGCTCTCTGTCAGTCACCTGCCTTCGGCCGTCAAAACTGCAAACGTCCAGGCCCTGCTCCCAGGCGAAACCTGCCAGCCCCGAATGCTCTGTCTTTCCTGAAACCTCTACCATGGCCCCATTCACAGCCCTACTAACCCTGGAGCTGCACGCTCCTTTACGCATCCAAAAACTGCGACGTGCGACGGAGCGGCTCTCCAGCCATTTTCGAGATTCAAGCCTTAAAACTGCAAACATCCGGGCCCTGCTCCCAGGCGAAACCTGCCAGCCCCGAATGCTCTTTCTTTCCTGAAACCTCTACCATGGCCCCATTCACAGCCCTACTAACCCTGCAGCTGCACGCTCCTTTACGCATCCAAAAACTGCGACGTGCGACGGAGCGGCTCTCCAGCCATTTTCGAGATTCAAACCTCAAAACTGCAAAGGTCCGGGCCCAGCTCCCAGGCGAAAGCTGCCAGCCCCGAATGCTCTTTCTTTCCTGAAAGCTCTACCATGGTCCCATTCACAGCCCTACTAACCCTGGAGCTGTACGCTCCTTTAGGCATCCAAAAACTGTGACGTGCGACGGAGGGGCTCTCTAGCCATTTTCGAGATTCAAGCCTCAAAACTGCAAACATCCGGGCCCTGCTCGCAGGCGAAACCTGCCAGCCCCGAAAGCTCTGTCTTTCCTGAAACCTCTACCATGGCCCCATTCACAGCCCTACTAACCCTGGAGCTGCAGCCTCCTTTAGGCAGCCAAAAACTGCGACGTGCGACGGAGCGGCTCTCTGTCAGTCACCTGCCTTCGGCCGTCAAAACTGCAAACGTCCAGGCCCTGCTCCCAGGCGAAACCTGCCAGCCCCGAATGCTCTGTCTTTCCTGAAACCTCTACCATGGCCCCATTCACAGCCCTACTAACCCTGGAGCTGCACGCTCCTTTACGCATCCAAAAACTGCGACGTGCGACGGAGCGGCTCTCCAGCCATTTTCGAGATTCAAGCCTTAAAACTGCAAACGTCCGGGCCCTGCTCCCAGGCGAAACCTGCCAGCCCCGAATGCTCTTTCTTTCCTGAAACCTCTACCATGGCCCCATTCACAGCCCTACTAACCCTGGAGCTGCACGCTCCTTTAGGCATCCAAAAACTGCGACGTGCGACGGAGCGGCTCTCCAGCCATTTTCGAGATTCAAACCTCAAAACTGCAAACGTCCGGGCCCTGCTCCCAGGCGAAACCTGCCAGCCCCTAATGCTCTGTCTTTCCTGAAACCTCTACCATGGCCCCATTCACAACCCTACTAACCCTGGAGCTGCAGCCTCCTTTAGGCAGCCAAAAACTCCGACATGCGTCTTAGCAGCTCTCTAGGCATTTTCGAGATTCAAGCCTCAAAACTGCAAACGTCCGGGCCCGGCTCCCAGGCGAAACCTGCCAGCCCCGAATGCTGTGTCTATCCTGAAACCTCTACCATGGCCCCATTCAAAGCCCTACTAAGCCTGGAGCTGCACGCTCCTTTATGCATCCAAAAACTCCGACGTGCGACGGAGCGGCTCTGTCCGTCGCCCACCTTCGGCCGTCAAAATTGAAAACGTCCGAGCTCTGCGCCCAGGCGAAACCTCCCAGCCCCGAATGCTGTGTCATTCCTGAAACCTCTACCATGGCCCCATTCACAGCCCTACTAACCCTGGAGCTGCAGGCTCCTTTAGGCATCCAAAAACTCCGACGTGCGACGGAGCGGCTCGCTATCCGTCGCCCACCTTCGGCCGTCAAAATTGAAAATGTCCGGGCCCTGCTCCCAGGCGAAACCTGCCAGCCCCGAATGCTCTGTCTTTCCTGAAACCTCTACCATGGCCCCATTCACAGCCCTACTAACCCTGGAGCTGCAGCCTCCTTTAGGCAGCCAAAAACTCCGACATGCGACTGAGCGGCTCGCTGTCCGTCGGCAGCCTTCAGCTGTCAAAATTGAAAACATCTGGGCCCTGCTCCCAGGCGAAACCTGCCAGCCCTGAATGGTTATGCTTTGCTGAAACCTCTACCATGGCCCCATTCACAGCCCTACTAACCCTGGAGCTGCACGCTCCTCTGGGCATCCAAAAACTCCGACATGCGACCAAGCGGCTCGCTATCTGTCGCCCACCTCTGGGCGTCAAAATTGAAAACGTCCGGGGCCTGCTCCCAGGTGAAACCTGCCAGCCCCGAATGCTGTGTCTTTCCTGAAACCTCTACCATGGCCCCATTCACAGCCCTACTAACCCTGGAGCTGCACGCTCCTTTAGGCAGCCAAAAAATCCGACATCCATTTTAGCAGCTCTCTAGCCATTTTCGAGATTCAAGCCTCAAAACTGCAAACGTCCGGGCCCTGCTCCCGTAGCGAAACCTGCCAGCCGTGAAAGGTGTTTTTTTCTGAAACCTCTACCATGGGCCCATTCACAGCCCTACTAACCCTGGAGCTGCAGCCTCCTTTAGGCATCCAAAAACATCAACTTGCGACCGAGTGGCTCGCTGTCTTTTGGCGGCATTTTGCCGTCAAAACTGCAAAATATCCAGGCCCTGCTCCCAGGCGAAACCTCCCAGCCCCGAATGCTTATGCTTTCCTGAAACCTCTACCATGGTGCCATTCACAGCCCTACTAACCCTGGAGCTGCAGCCTCTTTTAGGCATCCAAAAACTGCGACATGCGACTCAGCATCCCCTTTCACCATCGCCCGGCTTTGGCCATCAATATTGAAAACGTCTGGGCCCTGCTCTCAGGCGAAAGGTCCCACCTTCCCCTATGGCCCCAATGTCCCCAACTTGACCACATCCCTCAACAAGCTCCCCCACCTCTTGGACTATAGGGCAGAGGGCGGCTGAAACAAGGAGCAAGTGGCGATGCTGGTGGACAGTGAAAACATCCTCGTCGACGGCCCCGACAGCCTTGCCAGCGCTGCCTCCTTCAACGATGTCCCCGACTTCTTGCAGGACGGGGAGAACGGCGACTGCACCGTGGACCATCTGGCGGTGCCGATGCTGGGGGACGCCGACCCCTTCTGGGGGGTGACGGCCTCTCCCTTGCAGGACCCCAAGGGGAAGGAGAGTGGGCTGACAACTGACCTCCCCGCCTGGCTGCCGCTGAGTCCCTTGGAGACTTCTGAGGAGGGCTCTCCGGAGAGTTCAGAGGAGACATCAGAGGACAGCCCTCTGCAGAGTCCCCGCAAGGATTCCCTCAAGGGTCCCCAGGAGAGTCCCCCACTGAGCCCCCTGCGCATTGCGCTCCTGAGTCCCCTGCCCAGCCCCCTGCCCCCCCCCCCAGCACATGGCCCAAGTGGTGGAGGAGGCTCTGCGGAGGCAGCCCCGGGTCCGTTTGACCTGCTTGCCGCTGCCGCCAGGCGTCGTCTCGGGCCGTGTGGTGCCCAGATCGGGAGAGGCAGGTGGCAAGAAGGCCAAGCGCCCCGCACCAGCCGGCACCCCCACGACGCAGGAGACCTCCCCGCAGGACAACACGCCACCCAGGAAGAGCAAGAAGATGGTGGCGCGCCGGGTGGCCAAACATCCGTAAACCCTGTGCGAGGGGAAGCTGGACATCGACGGATGGAAGCGGACAGCACGCAGGAAGCAGCAAGCCGAGAGCATCCAACAGCAGCAATGGGCCTGCCGAGCACCTAGAACCCGGGGGGACGCCAGCAGGCAAGGGTCCTTCACACAGCTGGAGGGAACAGGTTTCACGCGGCCGCTCAACCCAAACCCCGCAGAACACAGGCCTGCAACCGCTGGCCCGGCAGTTAAACTCCCCGGCCTAGGACCCTCACCCACTCCGCCCACCCGGCCCCCCACGCTTCAAGCTACGGCTCCCCGCTGCCCGGGGGCTGCGATATGGTCAAGGGAACAGGCGACACAGCGCTGCCAGCCACCGCCGACACCGCTGCCAGGGCCCGGCCTGGCCCCACGGCTCCCGGCACCACCGGGCCACGTGCCACTGCAAGCGCCCGCCAGGCCCCGGCTCTGGGAGGAAGCTGCACAGCAGTGGGCACAGGGGCGAGGAGGGGCAGACGCACTCACCGCTCCGCTACAAGGGAGCCCTCTCTGCCCTCCATCACGCACCCGCCCCCGCCACCTCCGCTGCTGCAGCCTGTGCCCCCGACGGCCCCGCCCCCGGAGAACAGGCCACGCCCCCTGCCGCGCAGAGGCTGCAGCCACGGCGCCACCTAGTGGTTACTACTCAAAGGAACAACCGCCCCGCAACCAGCATCCCCACCCCTGCCTGGCACCAACACCCCCGCTACCGCCACCTCTACCCCAGCCTGCTACTGACAGCCCCGCCACCGCCATCCCCACCACCGCCTGGAACCAGCGGCCCCAGCAACAGCAGCAGGCAGAGGCCTGCACCCACCTGCTCTAGCCCCGGCCCTCTCCCACATCCCTCTTCCTTGCTTCACTCATTAAAAGACTTGGGTCTTCGCTTTGCAGTCCCTCTCTGCCTGCGGTCATTTGCGCAGTGGGGGCTTAACGCAGGGGTTGGCTGAGCTGGGCTGGGGATGGCCACCAAGAGCGTGGGAAGACAGGGCATTGCGCTGGGTGGCAGGCACCCATGGGAGAAACCACGCTCATTAGCATCAACGCCAGGAGGATGGAGGCCACCGTCACTGCCCCAGCACCACCACCACCGCTGGTGAGCTGGATCCTGCGCTGGGAAGGAGCCGCAGCCGCCCTGGAGGCCAGAGCTGAGCACAGAAAACAGCTCGCATCTGGCTGGGGCTCGCAGGCATCGCTGGCCGGGGCTCGCATGCTGACATCCGGGAGCTGGCGCTGCACCGGCTGCCCAACTTGCTCTACCCCCTCTATGGCCTTTGTCTGGCACTGCCTGGGCCTCATCTGGCAACCCCACACACACACACACGCCCACAGCTGAGCCCTGAGTCCATGTCACAAAAACTTCGCAACTGGCCTGTGCCGACCGAGGCAGGAGGCTAGGTTGCAAAGTATAGAACTACAGGGCAAATATTTTTCCCTGCGCATGCCATCTCCCAGCCCAACTGGAGCACCCTGAATGTGCCGTCACACAGGGCTCTGATAGCCTTCAATCCAACGACTGAAGGTACACGCCAACAGGAACAGCACCGTCTTCTCCCACACCTCTCTCCATGCTCGGGAGGAGCTGTTTGCACACCCCGGCAGCCGGCCTTGCTGCCTGAAAATCCTTGTAGGGATGAGAAGTACCCAGTAGTTCAGCTCCCTTGCATTTTTGAAGACAAGGCTTTTGGCTAGAACACAGCCAAATACATTTTCAACCAGAACTAACCTACACGCCCTCCTCTTTCTCTCTCAGTTCTTTGCATTTCTTTAGCTCCTGGGGAGTACTGATCAAGGTTTTCCTGTTGAAAGAAACAAGAGAAGCAGTCACAAAAATGCCGAGAACCTGCCAGTCACATACACGGTGCCCACGCAGTAGCATTATCAAGGCCCCACACGGACACCACAGATTCAGTTAATGCACCAGTGAGGAGAGAGCAGGAACAGCGCTCTGGCACCCACCACTGGGAACAAGGAGGGCCCCAGGAAGGGGCCTGCATGATTGAGGAGAGCTGCTGTTCTTTTGCTTCCTGTTTTTCCTCCTCCTGTTCTTCCTCCCCCCAATCTTCCTTTTCCTCCTCCTCCTCCTCCCCCTTCCCTCTTTTCCAGTTTATTCTTCTCCTGTTCTTCCTCATCATCTTTTTTCTCATCCTCCTCCTCTTCTTCCTTTCCCTCCTCCTCATCCCCCACTAAATCTAGTTTAAAGCTCTCCGTATAAGTCTGGCCAGCCTGTAGCCTAAGTAGCATTTACATACAAGAAGTAATCTGGATTTTTTTTTTCCCCTCCCCTCAGCCCAGAGGATCCCACATTGTTGTCCTCAGATTCAAAGGCAGACAGAAATCCACAGAAAAGCGGTGGCCAAACAGTGAGCGCAGAGGCAGCGCAGCCAAAAGCATCTGAGCCCAAGGGGGGCAGGGAGTGTGCTGATGTGCGGACAGGTAGGATGCTGAAGGGGTTTTCAGTTCATCTAAACCCAAAAACTCATGGATCCAGCCGCACCTACTACACTCTATTCCTGATGCAGTTGGGAACACCACCTCGGGTTAAGGTTCTCGAATCCTTGCTATTAGAACACCCTTGAATTTGCTGCTTTTAATACTAACAAATTAGGCTAAGGAGGGTGACCTTTTTCCAGAGGGTCAGTGACCTTTCCTCAGGTTTCAGCGCACACTCTGGGAAACAAGCCAGGGCTGCTTTCTTTACTCTTGCCAGAGGCTCGTCAGACGTGGCCTGAGGTTTGTGAACATTCCCACAGCTCGGGCCCCGCTGAGCCTGCTGCACTGCTGCCCAGCCACGCAGAGGCTTTTCTCCGCTGAGATACCATTTGACCTGGTCTGGTGGGGAAGTTTTGGTCTCGTGCCCTTCCCACTGATAAGCGTAGATCATCTGGTGTACTGAAGAGCCCTTATTTTATGATTCTCTGATTTTCTGAGGAAGGTTTCTTAGCTCTGCTGTAGGAGATGGGTACAATTCCCATCAAGTAGACACATTTCAGGTGTGCTGTTTCCTCAAGGGCTTTTCTGGCAGGGGTAGGAAGAGAACATGCTTGTCCTGACCCAGTCGATTGTGTTTTCCCTTTTCTGCCTTTTCCTCTCAGGAAGATCAGGTGATGAAGAGATAAACATGTTTTCAACATAGACGGTTAGCAGATGGGCTGTCAGTGTCCTTCTATTGCATTTGCCTTGCCACTACTCAACTACAGACTCAACCAAGAACTGTTTGTTCTTCTTCACGGTGGTCTGACTTCTTCTGTGCCACATGGTGTTTTAGGAATCCTTCTCAAGGAGGGCTCAGGGGCTGCAGAGCACACGGCATCAGAGAGCTGACGGAGATCTAGTTTGCCCTACTGAGTCATGAGGTATAGACGTGACTTTTAAATCTCAGCTGACCCCAATGCACCTCATTCCTCATGCTTTTGCTTTCCAGAGCTGCACTCAGAAGAGCCTGCTGACCATGGAATAGAGGTGGCTGTGGCATGCCAGACAGATGTGCCTCCTGAAAGACCCCTACTTTGCTCGCCACCATGGCAGAGCCAGGAGCAGCCATGGCCAGCAAGCAGGAAGAGAGGTATGAGGCAAAGCCAGGCTCACAAACCCTGTTGCAAGGCCTCTCATAAGCAAAATCAGTTTTTTGACCTAATGGTCCCTTCTCTCTCTCACGCTCGCCAGAGCATACCTCCAAAATTCAAAACGTACAGCATCTGTTCAGGACGGAATGAGCCAGGATGGAAAGCTCAATTTTCCCTTGAAACGCCCCACCAACACTGGGGATCTGTGCTATCCTAACCACCTGACGGTCCCAGCACTCTCTCTGACTCTAGCCAGACTCCAGCTCCAAAATGGAAAATATACAGCATCTGCTCCCACACAGAATGTGCTGGGACAGAAAGCTGTTGCTGGTCTGCACCTTCCCTAAAGCTGGGGTGGTTTTTTAAAACCTCCTGTCTTGTGACCCATTTGACAAAACAGTCCCACGCCTTGCAAAGAGATGCAGCAAAGACTCTTTCTCATGCGAGTGCTTTGGCCAGAATCCCCTCCAAGCCACAAAGCAGTGTTTTCCACTGAACTGCATCAGGATTAGCCTGGGTTGGTCAGTTTTGCTGCGCCGTGACTCAGCTGGCGGCACAGCTGCTCCTCACACCCTGCCCCTCAGTCCCCAGGGCAGCGTGCTGCCGCGGTGCTCCCACACAGGGCAGCTCCCAAGAGAAGCCCCACGGTGCAGGCCAGCCTGGGTGCAGCCCCTCAGCACCTGCCTGCACCAGGAAACACGGAACCGGCATTTGAGCGAGCTGCTCCTGGCCGTGCTGGCCGCCCCAGTGCTGTGGAGAGCCGGCCGTGACGTGACGCCCGGGACAGGGCCACGAGGTGAGGGGCCTCCACTGCACAGGCCCCGGCTGGAGGGGGGGCAGGAAGGGGCAGGCTCAGTGTCCCTCCCCTCCAGGAGCCCGCCCTCCCGAGGTGAAATGTGGGGGTGGGGTGGGGAGGCCAGGCTGTGAGGTCATAGAGCCCTGCTGTGCCGTGCTGTGCCATGATATACAGTGCTGTGCCGTGGGCACACCCCAGCAGTGCTAGCAGTGCCAGCAGCGGCGGCAGCAGCAGCAGCGGCGGCATTGGCAGCAGTGGCATTGCCAGCAGCAGCAGCAGCAGCAGCAGTATGGTTCAGGCGCGGGGGGCCGTGGCCCCCGCCTGCCTCCTTATCCTCCTCCTGGTGGCCCTGCAAGCCCAGGGCGTCGGGGCTGCTCCGTGGCGAGCGCGGGAATTAGGTAGGCAGGCAGGTGAGGGCCAGCACCCAGCCCTGGCAGCATAGCGCGGCACCCACTGCCCCTTGGTTGGGCTGACAGCGGGGCTGGGGTCGTGGTGGGGCCGGGCTGGGAGAGCAGCGGGGCCGGGCTGGGCTGGGTGAGCCATGGCCAGCTCCACAGGTAAGAGGAGGCAGACGCCCTGTGGGGAGACGCAGGGGTCACGGCTGCTGCGGGGGCATTTTCCAGGTGAAGGCTGGAGCCCAGAGCCGTGAGAAACCATCCCTAGAGCTGGCCCTGTGCCACCCTGCCCCGGGGCAGCCTTTCCCCCAGCCTGTGTGCCAGGGCCGGAGCAGCACCACAGGGGCCAGGCAATAGCCCGCGGGAGCGCTTCTCGAACCCCTGGGCTTGTCACAGCCGTGCCCAGGGCCGTGGCTCTGCTGCTCCCTGGCTGGGTCCCAGCTTTCAGCCTCAGAGACGTCTGTCCTCAGGAGATGTCTGCTGAGGAAAACAGCAGCATTCCAGCTCTAGCCCGGCAGCATTCTTCTTGGGCAAACCCAGGTCCCCATGGGACACCCAGCCCCAGCCCACAGCCCCAGGGAACAGATGGGACAGCGCTGGTGCAGCCTCTCCCTGGCCAGCGGGCTCTTCTCCACGAGACATGTGAACAATCATTTTTTTCCACCAGTGCTTTCATGTGGGCTTCTGTTGTGCACAGATGAGATCTCCCAGTAAGGGGCTGTATGTTTGTCCATCCGGCCCTTGAGGGGTGTTACACATGGCCTGGAAACACTCGCATGAGTGAGCACTTAGCTTTTAATATTCTGTTCATATGAAATTTAACTTAATATTTTCTTGGTGGATGCTCAAACATGCAGAAGAGCAGAGAGGGAATGGGTCAGGCTCAGTGATGCGCCCCAGGGAGCTCTGCCTTGCAAAGTGTTCTAGCGTTCTTTCCCAGCCTTTCCAGTGCCTGCTGCAAAGCCAGCGGGCTTGTTGGGGTTGAGTTTAGAGCTGGTGTGAGCTCCAGGGAGTCCTTTCTCCCGACAGCCCCGTGCACGGTTTGTTTCAGACCGGCATGGTCCAGGCACCCGGTAACTGTCTGCACAATGCTCCTGAGAGGAAGGGAGAGATGAGCGACATGGAGCAATCCTGCGTTTCAACTGCATTCACTGCTGTTCAGATCTGAAGAAGTACATTTAAAGATTTCACGAGAGCTTCTCTGTTTGGTTTGTTTACAGACATGGCTGGAGGTAATGGACATCCAGCTTCCCGGCTGGGTTCCAGGGCTGATGCACAGGGAGATCTCATGGGTACGTCACAGCTTTTTACTTCCTTTGAGATGTGCCAGCTCAAAGCCCCAAACGTGAGTGAGGCATCTCTTGCAGCAGGTGTGAGAATATAGACCTGCATCGTGTGTGCCCTGTTGCTACGTGATCCCTTTATATGTTGTGCTATTCAGTTATGACAGTATCACAGTGTATGATGGAAGCTTCTCGTGGGTGTTTGGTTGTAGATATGGGTAGAGGGAGAGCTCTTCCAGCTCCTCGGCTGGATCCTGCACTGGACCTCACCTGGCATCCCAGGGGTGAGTAGTCAGTCTTGACTGACTTCACAGACTAACCACTCCTTTTCAGTATTTTAGTCGTGAGAAATTTAACTTTATGTTTTCCATTAAGGTCCTCAAAGAGCAAAGTATAAAGCTGAAACAGGAAAGCGTTCCCAGCAATCATTAGAAGACCTAAAGGAAATCCTGAAGGAATTGGACAAAGCAGCACGTGGTAGGTATCTATCACTCTGAACCAGAAGATGTGGGCAGCTGAGGTTTTAGACGTATGTACGGACAAGCAGGATGCGCAGGCAGCTTGGGGTCGCTGAGACTGGCAGACTTTGCCTGGGCTGCAGGCATGCCCTGGCCAGGGTTGGATCAACCCCAGCTTCACAGCCTGCTCCAGCCCCATTGTTCCCCTTGAGGTCTGAGGTCTGTTGGTGACACCTCAGGGTCAGGGACAGGTGGAAGCTGGACACCCAGCTTGAGGCCGCACACCTAACTTGAAGGCAGCTGAAGCGAAGGGCTGTTCATTCAGTCTTGGGTGGGTTAGCTGTCTGTTTCTGGTTGTGTTTCAGATAACTTGGTTGTGGTTTTCCTCTTGTTTTGGGGGACTGTGGGCTCTTCACTGCCGCTTGTGAAAGTGCCCAGAATATGGTTGCAAGAGCTTGCAGTTCAGTCCACCACACGTGCCTGTCACCCTGACCGTGTGATGGAGTTGGCATGATGGCAAGTGCTGCTCAGAAGGGCTCTTTCCCCAGCTGAACTGGCTACAGCGTCTTCCCATCCTCTCTGAAGGAAGCAATTTACCATCCTTTTGCAGTTTGCCAAAAATGCACTAAGTGGAATGCAAACACGACGATCACATGCAATCCCCTAGTCTCTCAGCAGGTCAGGATTTGCTGTCTACTGGTAAACTGGAAAGTGCCTAGCGCTTAATTTTTTCTCCATGAATGACTCGTCGTTTGAACCAGCGACTAGGTGCACCGCCAAATGCCCAGGCTTTGTTTCTAAGCGTTATTAATGTATTTGGAGAAGTATTGCCTCCTGAAGATACTCTGTTCCTGACAAGGAACGGTTGCATCTAATGAAACTGACCCACTTTCTTTCTAAAGAGCTGGACCGTGAGACTGTGGAGGAGGAGGCGCTTCAGGAAGGAGGCAGCCAGGCAGTGCCAGTCTCTGATGAAAAAAAGGGGGCAATTCAATCAACAGGCGTGCCAGGTAATTGCTGTCCTTCGGTCAGCCAGCGTCATAAATCAAAATCACCGTGTGCCTGCAGGCTCGTGCCCTGGTGCCCGCTACTGCACACCGTGTCAGCAGCCAAACTATTAGTCCAGAGCGAGTGTTCTGAAAGAAGCCGGGAGTGGCTCTCTGTGGATGACTGTCCTCTCTGGGGTGCGGAGGTTATTGCCATCAGGGTGCCAGAGAGAGACACTCGTAACCCTCTGTGGATGCAGCGAGATGCTCACCGCTCACCACACCCAGTTCACAGGAGTTTCAGAACTTTGCCATTTTGGGAACGAGACCACCTGAACCATGCTCAGCACATGATGGGAAATAGGACTCTTAATCGAAGGTGCCTCCCGCAATACCTGCATCCCAGAGCTTGCCGTGAGTCGTTGTAGGCACCACAGAGCCGGGGAGGCTTCCTCCTGTGAGCTGAGGTCCAAAGGGATGCGCTGACAGATCGGGCACGGCCTTAGAGGGGAACCTGCACCATCCTCCGGCATCCTCTGTGCCTGAGCCACGCTGAGGCTTTACCTTTCTCTGATTCTTGGCAGCGCTCTCCAACCCCGGGGAAGCCCACCACACCGGCATCTATGAATTTTTTCGAACGAATACAGGTACTGAGCAGTCTGGCAGGGGGCCATAAGTGGGAGCAAGTCCTGGAAACTGGGGGCATGCAGGCGGTGCCCATACTGGAGAAAAGGCAGAGGGAGAGCGCGGTTCAGGTGTCTTCCCCAGAGGGCCTGACTCCATTCCCTCGGGGGGTGGGTGCTGGGCTGGGGAGGGAGACCTGGGGGTGGCACTCCCTGACGCAGGGATGGTTTTGGTCTGTCTGTCTCAAAGGGGCAATTGGTCAAACAGCCGCGCTCCCCCGCGGGCTCTCCATCTGGCCTCATGAGTTCTGTTCAGTGGGACAACTTGTCCCAAAGGGTCAGAGAGAGCCTCCAGGCAGCAGCACTAGCACGCCTCGGAGAGCGAAGGTGGGTGAGCGCAAAAGAAATTGTGTGCAAATGTGAAGGCTCACCAAGAAGGGGTAGCAAAGCCATGACACTGGGAAAACTGGATTATGCCACCCCAGAGCGTAAGCAAAGCTGAGAGGAGAAAGAGAGGCTCCAGAGTGCATTGATTTGCAATGGCTTTGGGAGTTTCCTTTGCTTCTACTGAAACCAAGGAAACGTTGCAGCCCCAGGATGTCCACTGCTTCAGGGATCCTAAGAAAGTGAGAAAGAACATTTCCTGGCAACATCGGGCCTCCTGTGAGATTACCAGGGGTGTGCAGGACACGCTAACGTACAGAATGGTTCCTCCAGGTGTGGATGGCAAGAGAAATGCAAATGCTATGGATCCAAATGATTTCCAGAAGTACTGCATAGAAGGCGCCGCAGCAATCCTGGGCTCCATGCTGCTTGGGATGCTATTGTGTTGTGGCATCTATGTGTGGAGGAAGAGGAGACAGTGAGTTGTTGGGGGGAGAGGGGGGCTGCCAAACTTCTGTATTAGATGGCTGCTATTAGCCATGAAGCATTTGGAGGTAGGGTATTCTGGAGTGCCGCGTTAGTTACTGGCCAAACTCTACTGAGACTTCTGGTGTAAGATACTTGAACTGGCCTCTCAATACACACGCACTCTTTTCAGAAACCCCTTCTTACTGTTGCAAGTGTTAGTTAAAAGTGACCCTGCCTCAACAAGAGCAGGCCAGCGACAGACGTAGGCAGAGCAAGGTCAGGAAGAACAACAACAAGGGATGACATTGCCATAGAAAGTGAGAAGCGCAACAGTGATGTCTCCCTACCAGTGAACCTACCAGCAGCAATCCCCCTGTTAGGCGATGCCATAAATTCCAGATGTTTGCCTCGGCCAAGGTGTCCCAGCAGCTCAGACCATGGTCAGAGCTGGTCAGTAGCCTTCCCAGCTACTGGCCTTGCTTTGGAGAAAGAGAGGAGTCAGGCTGTCCCAGCTGCACCCCAGCACTGCCAGCGTGCGTGTTCTCAGCACAGGCAGGGGTTTTTGTCTGCGCAGGCGTCTGTATCTCTTTGGATACGTATTCCAAAGAGAGGATGGAGAGCATCTCACTGGGCCGAGGCTGTCCCCTCATCTGGTCAGGGGAGCCGAGTGCTGCTCTCTGCCGGGCACGCTGAGAAAGGAGCTGTGCCCAGCTTTGGTCTGTTGGGGTCAGGTCTCCTTCCGGCACGTGCAGTGCAGGCAGGTCAGGATGGTCAGGGCTGAGAGGAGACGAGCCATGGGCAGGCGAGCAGAGCCCAGGCCGAGGGGTGCAGGGCGCCCCGTTTTCTGCACAGAGCTCTCTGTGCCCACAACTCCCACATGCAGCCAAGTGCCCGCACCCCACAGCATGCTCAGCGCTGCCCCACACCCTCGCACCCGCCCAGCACCACAGCAGGGCCTCAGCAGCCTCCTGTCTCCGCAGGCGCCTCGCTGCAGCTTCGTGAGCCCGGCCCAACACCAGCAGCTACCCCTCACACCTGGACAGCCGGACCACCCCCCTCAGCAACCCTGAGAGCCAGACCCGACACCAGCAGCCATCGCCTGTGCCTGGAGAAGCGGCCCGCCAGCCACGGAGCATCGGGGGGGGGCGACCGGCCCCCACCAGCCCAGACACCCACCCGGTCTGCCCGCCTCCACCCCGGCCTCCGTAGCTGTCCAACTCAGCCAACCGGCTGTTGCAGGACCAGCCCAGCACCCTCCAGCCCCCGGAGGAACTCAAACCAACCCCTGCCCCCCCAAGCCCATTGCCCCAGCCCTCCTGCAAGGGCCTGAGGCGGCCCAACGGGGTACGGGTTTGGGGTGCGATGACAGACTCCCAGGCAACAGCTTCAGGGGTTGACCATTTATTTCTGAGCAATGGCATGACAATAAATACAGACCCGTAGCACAATTGTCTGGGTTGTATCGGCAGCAAACCCAGGAGTTCACCAGTTCTGGGCCAAACGGCATCTTGGGGCACGCAGGGACGTGGATGCCCACGGTGTCAGCAGTCACGGAGCTGGGCATGGGACCCGCCGACGGCCAGGGCGTGGGACCAGCCTGCTAAATTTTGAGCCACAGAGGCACTGGTGGGGCTCCTTAACAATTCATCACCCCCACCTCTGCTCCCTGTGCCAGCTCTGTCCCAGGGTGCACAGGACAGGGATATCATGGAGGGCAATACCAGCCCCAGCCCCTGCACTGTGTGCACACCAAATATACCACATAAGGCAAAGCCACAAATTAAACACACAAAGCTGCTGTCAGGCTATAATGGTGACATCGTCTGTTCTGGTTTTGGCTGGGCTGGAGTTAATTTTCTTCCTAGCAGCCCATATGTTGCCGAGTTTTGGATTTGTGACCAAACCAGCGTTGGCAGCACACCCAGGTTTTAGCTATTGCTCAACATTGCTTGCGTGGCACCAAGGCACGAGCAAGCTGCGGTTGTGCTGGTGGATGAAAAACTGGATGGGAGCTGCCAGCGTGCGCTGCAGCTCAGAAAGCCAACTGTACCCTGGGCTGCATTCAAAGAAGCGTGGCCAGCACGTTGAGGGAAGGGATTCTCCCCCTCTACTCCATTCTCCTGAGATCCCACCTGGAGCACTGCATCCAGCTCCGGGGTCCCCAGTGCAAGACACGGACCTGTTAGAGCGGGTCCAGAGGAGAATCCCAGGGCCGGAACACCTCTCCTGTGCAGAAACGCTGAGAGAGTTGGGGGTGTTCAGCCTGGAGAGCAGAAGGCTCCAGAGAGACCTTGCTGTGGCCTTGCAGTATATAAAGGGGGCTTACAAGAAAGGCGCGGAGAGACTTTTTACCAGTGACAGGAGAAGGGGCAAGGGTTTTAAACTGAAAGAGGGTAGGTTTAAATTGCACATAAGGAATAAACATTTTACGCTGAGAGCGGTGACACACTGGCACAGGTTCCCAGAGAACTTGTGGATGCCCCATCACTGGAAGTGTTCAAGGCCAGGTTGGGGGGGGCTTTGAGCAACCTGATCTAGTGGAGGCTGTCCCTGCCCACAGCAGGGTGTTGGACTAGGTGATCTTTGAAGTTCCTTTCCAACCCAAACCATTCTATGCTTCTATCATTTTTGCTCCCTACTGGGGGAGGACAAATGGGGGAGACACTGCAGGAGATGCCTGGGAGGAGTCCCAGGAAGGTACTGGGCATTGACCTGCCTCCAACATACACAAAACTGCTCAGGTAGCTTCCTTGGAGGAGTTCGGGGCTGATGAGTTTTTTTCCCTCTTGCGGCAAACACAAGACAATAGGTTTATGTTCCCTGAGTTCCTCTGCGGACGTGGACTGCTGTCAGGACACCCTCCATGGGACAGCCAGCAGCTCTATGCGAGCACTACCCCTCAGCTCGGCCCTGGCTCCCCATTCAGTGAGGTCCCCAGCCCCATGCTCTCCCAGCACCATGTCACACAGCACTACTACTCTTAAGCAAGGAAAACCCCAACGCTTCTTTCCCATCTTATTTCCCCATAGCATTCAATTTTGAGTTCTCAAACAATTT
The DNA here is from genome assembly GCF_028858705.1 of Grus americana. Lineage (NCBI taxonomy): Eukaryota > Metazoa > Chordata > Aves > Gruiformes > Gruidae > Grus > Grus americana. The sequence goes on from NW_026562070.1 coordinate 42,695, forward strand.
CACATGTCGACAACAGTGAAGTCAGAACATTTCTGAACACTCCGTTTGTATCATGCAACAGATGTACTTCCTAATCATTTGCCAATCTAAGAGACCTTTTACTGAAACTGATTTAAAAGAGCCAAAAAGCCCACACAGAGATGCGCTCTGAGGGCCGCACAGTGATGAACTCCAATAACAGCCAGGGAATGGAGCCCTCCAGAAGATCTAAATGTGAAGAGCTCCTCCAGGGCCACAGGGCATCGCAGCATTCCAGAAAATAGCAAAACTGCAAAGGGCGCCAAAAACAAAACAGTGAAGCGCTCCAAGCAGCCCCAGGGTGCAGAGCTCCCAAACAGACCCAGGGTAGAGTATTCCCCAAAACCCCAAGCGATGGAGGCCGCTGAAAAAGCCCTGGCATGGAGCACTCTTAAAAAGCACCAAAGTGCTCCAAAATACCCAAACAGTGAAGGGTTGCCAAAAAAGTCCCGGGGCTGGCGAGCTCCAAAATATCCAAACCATGAAGCGCTCAAGAAAAAACCAAACCCCAAACCCCAAAACACCAAACCTCAGGACAGAGAGCTCAAAAACACCCAGGAGACGGAGGGCTCCAATAAAGGTCTGGGGTGGAGATCTGCCAAAAAAACCCAAACAGACAAATGGTGACAACTCCAAAAAACCAACATGGTAAACAGCTCCCAAAGAAACCAAACAGGAAAAAGAAACACCAAAAATATCGGGGGTTGTAGTATTCCATACAAAAACTGTAAAGGCCTCCAAAACACCAATATGGTGAAGAGCTCCAACAAAGCCTCAGGCTGGAGACTTCCCTAAAAAAGCCAAGGATCAAGGGCTGACAAAAAGCTCCAGGGTGCAGAGCTCCCAAAAAGCCCTGCGATACAGAGCTTAAAAACACCCAGGAGATGGAGAGCTTCAAGAAAATACCCAGGGTGGCGAGCAGCCAAAAATCCAAACAGTGACAACTCCCAAAAAGCAACACGGAGAACGGCACAAAACACCAAAGAGGAATGCACTCCTCCAGGGCAGCACAGCGGCGACACGCTCCTCCGGGGTCACAGTACACAGTTCCCAAAAAACCAAACGGTGCTACATTTCTCCAGGGCAGTGCTGCGATCCTTTTTCAAAAAAGCCAAGTGCTGTAGTATTCCATACTACAGTAAAACCATAAAGGGCTTACAAAAAACCAAGAGTGAAGCACTCCTCCAGGGCCGAGTGGCGATGCATTACAAAAGCACCGGGTGTTGTAGTGTTCCATAAAAAAGACACACTGTAAAGGCGCCAAAAAACCAGAATGCTGACGAGCTCCATAAAAAGTTCCAGTATGGAGACCTCCGGGACAGCGGCAGGCGGAGACCTCAAACACACACAGGAGATGGAGGGCTCCTACAAAGACCCAGACTGGAGACCTGCCAAAAAAACCCAAATGCAGATGACTGCAAAAGAACAACACAGTGAACGGCACAAAAACCCAAGTGGTGATGCGGTAGTCTAAGAAGCTAGTGAAGCTATCAAAGACTGCTATAGACTTCCAGAAAATACAAAATCAATAAAGTGCAACAACAAAGCCCAGGGCCAGGCCGCGCCTCGAGGGGGGCTCCCAAAAGAGCCCCGGGCCAGGCCGCGCCTCGGGGAAGATTGAGGACTCCAAAAAAAAAATCCCTGGTTGTTAAGCTAAAAAAAAAAATAAAATAAAACAAAGAAAGCGAAAAATCAGGGATGACTCAAAAAAAAAAGTCTTCCAAAAACCAGAACAGTGATATACTCTTCCAGGGCCATTCGTTGAAGCATTCCTCCACTGCAGTGCTCCGTCTTCCTGGGCTGCGAGGTGATATACTCCTCCAGGACGCTGTTGTAAATAATTAAAAAAACTGCTGGGTGTTGTCCTGTTCCATAAAACACTACAACAATACAGGATGCCCAAAAACCAAAATGGTGAAACTCTCCCAAGTAACAGAGCAGCGCTCCCAAACAGTCCCCATGTATAGTGTTCCCCAAAACCCCTGCGTTGGCTAGCTCCAAAACACTCAAGTGATGGAGGCCTCTGAAAAAGCCCTGGCATGGAGCACTCTTAAAATCACCAAGGCAAAGCACTCCAAAATATCTTGGTGGTGAAGAGCTCAAAAAAACCACCCCAGACTGGAGTGCTTTTAAAAAGCCCCAGGACAGAGAGCTGAAGAACACCCAGGAGATGGAGGGCACAAAAAACCAAGGGTGGAGGGCTCCTCTAGGGCTGCATTGTGTAGCACTCCAAAAAATGCTGGGTGGTGACACACTCCAATAAGAATGGGGCATTTTAGCCATCCAAAAAAAAAGCCAATGAAAAACCTCCAGAAAAGCCAAGCAATGAAGTGCTCTAAAACAGCTGGGCAGTGAAGTGGTCCTCCAGGGCCAGACAGTGATGCACTTCAAAACTAGTGTGCGCGATCCTAGAAAACAGCAGTGGAATAGCTATTTTTATTCCCGTTCGGAGATTAGTAGCCAACAACTGTACAACATTCGCGTCTATCTCCTAGAGACAGGAATTCCTAGCAAGTCCTGTAAAAGTCCTTGAATGCATCCCAATTCATCGTCTCCTAGGGGTTCCTGGGAAATTCCTCAACTCTCCCTTATTTTCCTGTGCCCAAGAACCACACTGCACACTCCCACAACGGAAACGCTGCCTGCGCTTAGCCGGACTACACCTGATGGGTACACAAATGCCACACCTCTTCCCAGAGCCCTGCTATTGCACGGGGATTAGTCAACTCTGCACCAACCGCTCTTCATGCTTCCCAGAGAGCTTTCATCCTCCACAGGTGGCCCTTGCGCAGGGGCACAACCCACTCCTCTGCCTTTGAGGAAACCTGCCACTCACAGAAGGCCCTTTCTGGCCAAGATACAAGGTGGCCCCCCAAACATTCCCCTTAGCCCCTTCAAATGACCACCTGCAGAGCTCCCGTTTCACCCGGGAGCCACTTCTCCGCTCCTCTGGTCATTCTCACCTCGCCCTTGCTGTTCGCCTGCTACCCAAGAGACACACAAGCAGCACAAAGCCCACATCTGTGTCAATGCACAAGACTCAGCTGAGCTCCCCAGGCTCAAGCTACAAGACACTCAGGCACCAGAGACTAGGTGGACGGACAAAAGGATTTGCACCGTGTCCCTGCTTTCCATCTATAGGCTGAAGAGAACTTGACGGTATGTTTACTGCCTACACTTGGAAGAGTCTGGCTGAGCTTGTAGCATCTGTGAACAGGGCATAAACAAGAGAGTATGTAGTTTACATGGAAACAAAAAAGCCTCACCTTGCCTAGCTGAGTCTTGCTTCATTTCAATTTACACTATCTGTAGGTTGTTATATTAGCTGTTCTACAGACAGAACAAGGCCTGCATTGCTTGAGTGAGGCAATTTCTATTCGGATATAAAGTACGCGCAGCTAGCACACCGTCTAGATATCTTTATATGCACAGAATATATACAGAAAACATGCAACAAGCATAAACAGAATATCTACGGATAGACAGAGACACATGTCAACAGAAGTCTTTGGAGTATATAGATACACACCCCCCCCACGCACGGTCTATACAGAACATCCACAGACACTATATACTCCATCGCCAGGAAGAGAAGCCTCAGCCGATCTCGTCTCCCTGAGGCTTTATTCCTCTCCCTATTCAGAAGCTACATTACCTACACATAGAAAAGTATACAGGAAGCACCACCACAGTCTTATCTCCATAGATGCACTCTCTACACAGAGCACAGACATAGAACATACCAAACAGACACACAATTTGTCAATTCCTACCCAAAAGAGGCAGCCAGGTGAGGGGAAGCTACGCTTTATCTTGACTATGGATGTCGAAGTCTTTATGTTGAATAGATATTGTCTCTACATGGAAGATAGACACTTTCAAGGCCATGGGAGGAAGGGCATTTCTCTCTGTGCGTGGAATGTATGCTGCCCTGACACGTGCACATGAATACGCATACTTTACATGCAGACATACACAGAGAGAGAGGGAGGCAAGGCATGGGGGTTTTCTTCCTGTCTGTAAAGAGCTCATATACTGCCAGTATACAGAATATGTACTATCTGTATGTACAGTAGATACAAAGAGATGAAGCAGAAGATAGCCTCTTTCCACAGAAGCCTACAGAAGGCCCTTACAGGCATGCTGTTCTGTCTGTACACACAAGAGATCCTGAAGAGAGGATTCGGTTTCTCTCTGTAAAATACATTTGATAGGAGAGGAAGGCTTTTCAGTCTTTTCTTTAGAATACAGCCTATGCAGAATATACGCAGGCACGGTGATGAGAGGCTTTTCTGTCTGCGTAGAGACTATACGGGCTAAATGTAAGACACGTACATTGAAAAGCAGTGCCTCACCTACCTCAACATCTAGTATCTACCACCTGTGTACACACGACACAGCAACAAGGGGAGGCTTTTCTGTCCCTCTGCAGACTACATACTGTCTTCCTCAAGACTACACACGGACAGGCCAAGCCAGGCATGCTTTCTCAGTATTCAGCATATATCAGGATATGCTCTGCCTATCAAAAAAGGGACAGTGAGGCTTTTCTCTCTGGATACGGACTATATCTCGTCTGTAGATAGACTGTACGCAGGCAAAGCATGTCCCTTCCCTCTAGTCATAGACTAGATACCGCCAAGGCAGAGCTTTTTGGTCTGCTTATACAGTGTACACTGGCTGTACAGAGAACAGAAACCACCACCACACAGACTAGAAAATGGCTGTATGGAGAATACACGTGGAGAGCACTGCACACTACTTTCCTGTCAGGACGCAGAACGTATTCTGGTTACACAGCAGAGATGGGCCACGTGAGACACCCACCCACACGTGAAATCTGGGGACGCTAGGGAATGAAGGGGAGGGTCTCTCTGTACATCAGGCACACTCTGCCTACAGAAGCACACAAACGGGGGAGGTGAGGCTTTACAGGTAGTAAGTACGGGGCTCTTCTGCCTGTATGTGGAATATAGGCTGTCTATAGAGCAGAGAGATGTTGCTGTACTTAGAACATCTACTGCTCACCTGTACAACAGGCCCAGAGAGGCTAACCCAGTGAGGAATGCCTGCAACCACGTACACCAGCACAGGCCTCTCAGACTCTGCAGGCAGGGCGGGGGGGGCAGCAGACTTCAAGCAACATCATCTCACACCCCACGTGTGAAAGCAGAATGACTGGGCACCCGTCTCTACCCTCTGCTGGACTCCTTGTCCACAGACAAGGAAAAAAAATGATCAAGGATGCAAAGGTCAAGGGCATGCTCGGCTGCAGCCACCATTCGGTTGTAGAATTTAAAAACCTGAGAGAAGTGAGCAAACCAGCAGAATCACAACACTAGACTTGAGCATAGCAGACTGCCGCTTCCTGAAGAGCTTTGGATGAGGGGCAACAGACAATTTGCAGATTCTGACTCAAAACAAAGAAAGTCACTCACCACGAGGGTGCCCAAGCACTGGAACAAGTTGCCCAGGAATGACACCGAATCGCCATCCTTGGAGACAGCCTAAACGTGACCGGACACAGCCCAGAGCAACATGATCTGACTGGACCTGCTCTGAGCAGGAAATCAGACTAGATGGCATCGGGAGGACCCACCCGACCTACCCCACTCTACGAATCCCCACAGATTTCTCATTTCACTCCAGTACTCTCCTGTTTCATCACTGGCCACTGCTCATGTTGAGAGCTCTACGAAAGTGTTTGCGGAGCACAACACTTGTTCGTAGGACATCAAGAGAGTTGCTTGAGGCAGCAACCCTTGTAAGGCCCTGATAACAAGTGAATGTCACAAACACCCATCTTGACGTGGACAGGGATGGGCTGACAATGACGAGGGAGTGTTGACCAAGAACGGAGCCTGCGGAGGCAGGATAACGTCTTCTGAGACCACTCCTCTATTTCTGAAACAAAGACCATCTGTGCCCTGTGCGCCATGTGCCTGTGACAGATCACCACTCACTTGGTCAGCCCTGGGGTGGGGGCAGTGAGACCCCCAGGACCCCCACAACCCACCAACTCATTTCTAGAACATTTCTGAACATTCCCGAGCACATACTGCACCTGCTCAGTGTTGACAGACCCCCACCTACGGGGCGGGCACATTGGGTTATAAAAAGGGAAAACACAAGTTTTCGGCGCGCGCCCACCACCGGAAGACTACAACTATGAGCAGAGAACATCACTGGATCCAAGGGTGGTGATATCTTTTCTCTCTCTTTTCTTTCTTTCTTTTCCTCTCTATCACTCTCTTTGTCTCTAACTTCATTTTCAGCACATTAGGGTAATATCGTCACACGTTTTGCTAAATCCTTACCTTTCATAGTTCTGCTAAGTTTTGAGCCTTGTTATGACTTTTGCCAAGCCTCTTATCTTTTGTAGTTCCACTGAGTTTTAAGTAAATTTGTGATTGGTTTGAACCTCTAAAGTAATTGTCGTTACTTCTGATTACCGCGCAGAGAATTAAACAGTTAACCTCACCCTAACCCCGAGTGGGATGGGACAACCCTTACCTTCCATCACTTCTACAGAGCTGAAGCATGGCAAGCCTAAGGCACACTAAAGCCATTTCAGACAGGTAACACAAATGAAGGCAGAGTTTAAAGGCTATGTCTTCCCATCAGAAGCCATCTCAGACCAGATGGGGGCAAGTAAAACAGTTCCTGAAAGCACAGGGCTGACAGGCACATGAGAAGACACACGACAGCTCCTCTCGGGGGAAAGTGGGCCATGTGCAGCTCAAGGTCCTCCCCCTGCCTTTCTCTCCCCCAGGGGGAAGAAGGAACCGCAACCAGCTAAACTTGCTGTCACCCTCATTGAGGGCACTCAATGAACTGGTCAGACTGTTGGGTAGTATCTGATACAGAGACACCCCCCTTCTGGGCTAAAAAGAAAAGTCTTTTTTATATATATATATATATATATATATATGTTATTGAAATCTATATACTGACATCAATATTTACAGACTTCTAAAATACCAGTACTTTTATAGAAATATCATTCATAAAAATATTCCCATTTAAATATAAATGTGGGCAGGACTACAACTCAAGCGGAGCGTGCCACATACAGCAAAGGCAAAGCATGTTTAGCCAGGGCAGCTATCTCAGGGCGACTCGGGTGCAATTTTGCTCTGCAAGGGTCCACAACAACTGCAAACCTTGCTCCTGGCCTCCCCACCGGGAACAAATGGTCACTTTTCCCAAATGCAAGATGCTACCACAAGCACCAGATATGATACTGTCTTTACCAAGCAGAAAGGGGAATCCCTCCACCCTACCAAGTGAATTCACCTTGGGAAGGCAGAGAGGAAGGAACCAAGGAGATTGCCTTTCAGGAAGGCAATAAGCCTCGGACAGAACAGGCTGATCTAAGAGCAGAGATGAGTTTTTATGAAATGAGTCAAGTGGAAAGTATTTTGGCCTTGGTGACATCCCACTTTCTAGCAAGAAGTAATGCATTTCAAAGCAAAGGCTATTCTAGAATCGTCTGAGCTGCTGCTGCCGCTAAATGTCCCCATTTCCTGTGGCTGGGTGCAAACAGACCTGTCAGACAGACAGACAGACAGCAGGTGTCAGGTACCGGTACTTGGAGGGTATGCAGACAGGAAAAGCTCGGAAAAGGGAGAACAGGCTACACTTGGCTTTCAGTCGGTTCAAAGCATCCCGCACCATCACTGAGCGTGAGCACGAGCTACCGCTACGCTAGCTTGTGAAATCTGGACTTGGTGTCAGCTAAGAGAGGCATTCGTTTCTACCAAGTTTTGCTTCCATTCAACTTTTCACCTTCAGAATACTCTTTCTTCACAACTTAGTTTCTTACCAGCCAGCTTGAAAGCCATCTAAGAGCAGGTCCCCGCTGCGTATCACAGAGAAGCCAACTTGGTGACCAGTCTGCTCTAGTCTCCTCATCTGTCTCAAGCTCATCAGAATATGCTGCAAGAAAGAAGCAGCATTACTACACTGCAATATAGATGAAAAATAAAGCAGAGAGACTCATTTCTGGGCTGCCAAACAGCAGAATGCAGCACATTCTGCAAACAGCTACATAGCAGGGAAAGCAACGTGCAAGCCAGCGCACTCTAGACTAGACCCCACAGGACTTTCACAAGCATGAGGGCAGGGGGCCTCTCTGAAAGCCAGTCCCCTCCTCCCCCTGGGAGCAGCAGGGATGGAAGAGCAACAGGCACCCTCACCAGGAGGTGGGAGGCAGGAGGCAGGGGCAGGAGGGCTGTAATAATCTTTGGTGAGGTGGAAACCGGCAGCACCTGAGGTCCCCAGCCTCCACCTCCAGTGCTCAGCCTCTGAACCGCTGGCACCTCAGCCTTCGTGCCTGTCGCAGCGCCGGGTCCTCACGGCAGGGCCGGGCACAGGCTCCGGACCTCTAGGCAGGCTGCCCGCCGCCTGCTCCCCGGAGGAAAGTGGCCTTCTCCCCTCGCCAATACCTCGGGATCAGGTGCCCGCTCCCCCGGCCGTCCTCCCCGAAAACGACCCCGTCCTCCTCCTCCTCCTCCTCCTCCTCCGGGCAGCGCCGCTCCGGCCCGCTGGCAGCTCCACGCGCAGCGCCCCGCTGCCTTCAGCGCGCCCCAACCCCCCCACCTCGCGCCGGCCGTTCCCGCCCGAGCCTTCCCGAAGCCGCGTGAGCACCCGCTGCCGGAGGGAGGCAGCGCCCGCCTGGCGGCAGCAGGAGAGGGGAGAGAAAGCGGCGCCCAAACCAGAGCCGGCCCTGCACAGTCCATAGCCACAGCAGGTCATTCACCTAGGTAGCAACAATGTAGTGAGGTCATTCAGGAATGACAATTTACTGACAGCATAGCTCGGACTTGGGGTTTTTGTTGGGGTTTTTTTTTTGCTTCCTCCCTTACAACCATTTCCCTGGTAATTAGCCTTAGATGATTTCTCAGAACACAGAGCACATTCTCTACAGACAACTTGCAACCCTTCTGGTAGCAGTTAGAATAAAGATGTTAAACACTAAACATGTCAAGTGCCATGGAGATGGTACCCTTCCTTTCTTGGCTGGTGGGGTTTAAATACACTTGCATGGAAATTAATCCTGCTGTGCTTAAGAGTGCAGTCGTGCCAAAGAGCATGAAATAAAAGTTAATGGAGCCCTGTCTGGCTGTGCAACCTCGCACGGCTCACTATGACTGCCTCAGATGTGAACTTGCTGAGCCCAACCCTCTACAAGCTTTGCCCTCAAGAGAACTAAGCGAGCCAGGCAAGAAGAGAGGGGGAGAAAAACCCCTAGGAAATATGAACAGCACTTTAATTAACAATTGCCCTTCTCTCCCCCGTGCACGGAACATCCATTGTTCCCTGCTCCTTACTTAGCAAGAGGAGTTGAATTTGACACGCTGAGTTTCACTTCCACGTGGAAGTTTTACACGTTTACAAGAGAAGCACTTTGCCATCCGTAGTCACGCTTGGCTGACGACCTGCCCTGAGCCGTACACACAGGATCCACCGTTCGGGTAAGGAAGGCATTCTTGTGAAAGGCACGGCTACAATAGAAAGCGTTCAAGAGTTAGATTGCAAGTAAGAAGGGCTTTAGAGATGCACACAGCCCAGCTTGCTTCATTATCAAATCTTGATAATTTTAATTATAATCATTTAGTTATAATGTTTTTAATTTTAATAAATAAGACCTCAGATGCAGTTTTAACCGTGTTCCTTCCAAGCTTCAAGAGAACACGTGCAAAATATTTGTTCTCTCAGCAAGAAAATCACTGGTCCAAAGAAAAATTTATTAAAAAAGACAGCCACGCTTGCAATATTTGCTTTAGAGCATCCTAAGACTGTAAAATTGTATGTTACCTCAGGATTTCCTATCAAAAGAAAAATAAGAATAAAAATTAAGTATGAAATCTTGAGATCTAAATCTATACAGTTAAAACATGAATCATTTCTGTGCACACATTTTGCTATGGGGACAGGAGAAAAGTTATAGAAATAATTTACTGCAGTAGCCATTTGAGATGCTGAGAAACACTTTGGTAACACCTAATATATTCCCCGTTTTCATTGTAATACTCTAGCTCTGAATGGGGGAAGTAGAATACAGAGATCCAGTAATACCACACTAGACCATGTCTAATTCTCAATAAAACTCCCTAAACTCAGGAAAACATGCACTTGCCGTGCAGCATTTTTGTCAATATGTAAGATACAAGAGCATAAAACCACATCAGTTGTGTCTCACTTCAGCTGAAAACCATCTGACAAAGTGAGTGCAAGTTTGCACTGGCCCAGCAACCTTATCATGGACAAGGGCAAGACCTCCAGCTTAAGAAAAGCAAGAGCGCAGTGTAATGCATAGCAAGCTGCAAATCCAGTGGTTTTCACTTACGGTAGCTGAAAGCATTTTAGTCCCTTCTTTTTATCCATCGATAGGTTGTGGTTGGCTTCCCCCCCGCCATTTTGAGCTATATTCACCAACTTGAGACAGAAGCAGGGACAACTAACAGACCAAAACCAAGGTGAAGGGGACCCTGTATCCTCCCCTTGCCAGGCAGAAGGCAGTAGCCTCAAAGGGAGGAGTGAATGGAAGCAAGTCCCCACTCGGCGTGGCAGGCAAACCTTCTCCTCCTCGCCCACCTTGCCTTGCCACGTACCCCTGTACAACAGGTAGGAGGCTCTGGCTGTGGAAGGCCACTCAAGGGAGGATATGGATGGTAGTCAAGCTACACCAGAGGTAGCGCCTAGGCCAGAAAGGCCCGCACCTCGTGTCGTGACCACCCCCACGAAGAAGAAAAGGTGGCTTATAGTTGTAGGGGACTCCCTTCTGAGGGGTACAGCGGGCCCATTATGCAGGGCAGACCCTCCCCTCAGAGAAGCCTGCTGCCTCCCGGGGGCCCGCGTTAAGGACATTATGAGGAAACTCCCCAGCCTGGTACGGCCCTCTGACTATTACCCACTGCTGCTCCTCCATGTGGGTGGGGATGAAGCAGAGACACGTAATGCAAAAGTGATCAAAAGGGACTTCAGGCTCTTGGGATGGTCACTGAAGGATTTGGGACCGTAGGTAATATTCTCCTCCCTCCTTCAAGTTGAGGGCAGCAACGTTGGGAGGAACAGGCAGACACAGTCCATAAACATGTGGCTCTGTGGCTGGTGTCAACACCACAACTTTGAGTTCTTTGACAATGGGACGGCCTATACGGCACCAGGCTTGATGAACTCTGACAGGATTCACCTCTCTCAAAGACGGAAGAGGATCTTTGCCCAGGAACTAGCGAGGCTCATCGACAGAGCTTTAAACTAGGCTCAAAGGGGGAGGGGGATAACATCAGGCTTGCCTGTGACATGTTGTGGGATGACGTGTCTAGCATGTTGGAGGGACGGGGTGCTGGTGAGGGCCTTCAGCGTATTGCTCAGAGACGTGCTGGACGCACTACAGCACGCTCGAAGCCTAGAGATGAGCCAGGGGCTCCGGATGCAACAGGAACCAACAGGGAGACACTGGGAGAATACATCAAAAGAATCCCAGCCACCCCAGCCAATAAGTCAGCCTCATCGGGGACACAACTGAAATGCCTCTACGCGAATGCACGTAGCATGGGGAATAAACAAGAGGAGCTGGAGACGTGTGCGCGCCTGCAAGGCTATGACCTTATTGGCATTACAGAGACGTGGTGGGATAGGTCCTATGACTGGAGTGTTGGGATGGAAGGATACAGGCTCTTTAGGAAGGACAGACAGGGCAGACAAGGAGGGGGTGTCACCCTCTACGTCAATGACCAGCCGGATGGAGTGCATGGAGCTCCACCTGGGGATGGATGAGGAGCCAACCAAGAGCTTACGGGTCAGGATTAAAAGGAGCGCTGGGGCAGGGGACATCATAGCGGGGGTCTGCTACAGGCCACCTGACCAGGGAGACCGAGCAGATAAGGCCATCTATAGGCAGATAGGAGCAGCCTCACATTCACAAGCCCTGGTCCTTAAGGTGGACTTCACCATAAAAAAATAGCATCAAAGCAATGAAAGACAACGTAAAGTCAACGTCCTCTTGGATTTGCAATGCATGTTCCCCTCATTCAGGCTGCAATCCAGATCTCGAACACACTGACTGATCCTCCTCCCACAGTTATCCAATGCTGCACCCAATGTTTTAACTTCGTCCAACTTTGCCACAGCCAACCGGGCAATGCAGCAGGGATATAGGGAACCAAAGAGGGTTCCCACAACAAAGGGTTGTGGGAACTGGCAGGGGAGTTATGTTCAACTAGTATCCTACCAAAAACCTCCTCTTGTAAGGAAATGCTGTGGCGACAGGCAAAGGCAGGCGCATCCACCTGTATTGCTCGGTGGGTGTCCATCAGCTGCTGGTAAGCTTTATGCTGAAATGGCGATTCCGGAAAGAGAGACTCACCTTCTTGAATGTGCAGCTTTAATTGAAGCATAGTATTATACATTAGACTGCCATCTCTAGGTCATTTTTCTCCACTTTCTAATTTATACATCGACCACCAGTGCTGACAATATTCGACAAGCTGCCTCTGAGTGAGAGGATCTCCCCCCACCTTTCTCCAATGTTTCAATATACATCCTAGAGGAGATTTTCTCCAAATCCCCCTTTCCGCTGAGGGTTTATTACCCATTATAAAATAGTATGAAAAGCAACACAAGACCACAAAAGCAACTACATTTACGTAATGCTGGCGTTGCAAAACTATACTACACATGTGTGAGGGTCTCGGGTGGTCGTTTGGGGAGTTAGCCCCCCACTCCTTTGTCCCTGTTACGGTCACAAGCTTTTGAGGACAGTTTCTTCTCCTTGGATGTTTCCCAACTCTGTTGTCCGGCCAAGCTGTTCTTCCTTATCAACCCTGTTTGGGCAATCCTGCCGGGATGTTTCTGTTCTCAAGGGTAGGATATCTTCTCCGTACACATTAATTACTCATAGGCCTTGTTAAATTCAAAGCTAATGATTGTTTGGTAAAAGAATTTCTCAACACTGCCGTGGGCAGGGATCTCTGAGATTTCAGGCCGTGTCCCCTCGCCACTCCCGCCTGCTGAGCTGAGGTCTGCGCTGCCTCCTCCGTGCCAAGGGGCAACGGGTGTGAGGGGCTGCCGGGCTGCTGGAAGCGCTCACCCAAAATGCCTTCCTGGTTTGGGTTCTGTGTTTTCTCCTGGGGTGGACTGTGTCTCAGGAAAGGTCTTCTGCAGCACAGAGGCAGAGCCGGGCAAGCTGAGGAGACTGAGGGCTGGAGTCAGGGGAAGGGTCCATCCAGGAGAGGCATCAGGACCTGGCACACTTACAAACTGCTGGACTTGGACTCTCTTGAAAATGGAGATGGCCTGAGCAGCTAGTTCAGCCTCTGCAGGGGAAGAGAGCGAGCAGCAAGGTCATGTTCTCAAGGAATGGCATTTATGGAAGAGCCTCCTTGTAGACCCTGTCCCTGACAAGCAGCTTGCTTAAGGCACCCTCCCATGGTGCCAGCTGTGTGGAGGCCTTGGAAAGGACTTGTTGCTCTTGACAAGCTCTTTCTCCATCCCTGCGCTTCTGAGAGCTCTCAGCAGTGACGCTGTGAGAGCTGAGGCCTTCTGTAAAAGCTCTGAGTTCATCTACTGGCTCTGGTTTTCCCAGGCTGTGCATTAAGTCCGGCTTTGTTGAGCCTCAAGTGGGGCTCTTGTTCTTGTCCATTTTTTTTTCTCTGAAACCATTCAAGTGCTGAGGACTGGGATTTGCCCACAGCATCATGTTTTGCTCTGGGCTGTCTGGGGACCTCAGTCTGCTTTTGGGATGCTCTCTGTGGGACAGGAAGACAATTGCTTTGAGCTGCCTATACTTCTGGAAGGATTACCCACCTTTGCCTTCCACCCGAAATACTCCTTAGTGGCACTTGGGTTTGAGGGTTGTTTTTTTTTTAAAAAGGGAGATGTGTGTGAATAGCTGAGTGGTAGTATACAGGGACTAACCTTCTCCTGCTTAGAGTAAATGGTTTTATAGCTAAAAATAGCCATTCCACGTTAGAAAACTTGGTTCCCTTAAAGATTCAAGCTCTTGCTGATGGAGTCCTGGCTGACAAAATCCCCTCCCAGCTTGCTTAAATATTAAACCCTCTTTAAAGTGGCGTTCAGATTACCTAGTGTGATTTATCCCAATGTCGTGGTTTAGGCCCAGCCGGTAGCGGGGTGCCACGCGGCCGCTCACTCACCCCTCCCCCAGCGGGACGGGAAGGAGAAGTATAACAAAAGGCTTGGGTCGAGGTAAGGACAGGGAGAGATCACTCACTAATTATCATCACGAGCAAAACAGACTGAACATAGAGAGGAGATTCATCTAATTTATTACCAAGCAAAACAGAGTAGAGGAATGAGAAAATACAATCAAATCTTAAAACACCTCCCCCCACCCCTCCCATCTTCCCGGGCTCAACTTCACTCCCAGCTTCAACCTCCTCCCCCCTCAGCGGCACAGGGGGGCAGGGAATGGGGATTGCGGTCAGTTCAGCACACATTGTCTCTGCCGCTTCTTTGTCCTCAGGGGGAGGACTCCTCTCAACATTCCCCTGCTCCAACATGGAGTCTCTCGTGAAGGCTACAGTCCTTCACGAACTGCTCCAGCGTGGTCTCTCCCACGGGGTGCAGACCTTCAGGAGCAAACTGCTCCAGCGTGGGGTCCCCCACAGGGTCACAAGTCCTGCTGATACCTGTGAATATTGAAATATTAAGATCAATTCAAGCAATTAGAGCCATTGCTCAATAGAGGTAACCAAACAAAAGGGAAACCATTGTAACTTAGAAAATAATTAGTTGTAAGATAAGAAGCTCTGGAACAATCTCATTTTAAACAGCTCGGCCTTGGAAGAACAGATGCGCAAAGATAAGTAAGTTACAAGGTGATCACAAAACCAGCCTTGAGGGATAAGGTATACGTGATACCAGGACTGAGTCTGAAGACCCCCGACGACCACCCGGACGTGCCAACAAACATGTGCGAAAGACATTAGCATATGCTAACGAGTTCCCGGAAAATCCATGAATGTGATAAGCACTACTCGGAAATATACTGAATATGTATATTAACATAGTATAAATACTTGCTAGTTTTGTCTTTTGGGTGTGCACGTTAGGTGGAGTTATCCCCCGTGCACCCAGCGCTGCAATAAAGAATGCCTGCTTTCTAAAACTTCCAAATAAGTCTTAGAGAGTGAATTATTTTGCCGCTTTCCGGTAACACTGCCAGCAAACCTGCCCTGGCGTGGGCTCCCCTCTTCACGGGTCCACCGGTCCGGCCAGGAACTTGCTCCAACGTGGGCTTCCCACAGGCCACAGCCTCCTTCAGGTGCCTCCACCTGCTCCGGTGTGGGGTCCTCCATGGGCTGCAGGTGGAATCTCTACACCCGCTCATCCTTCCTCCATGGGCTGCAGGGGGACAGCCAGCTTCACCATGGTCTTCACCACGGGCTGCAGGGGGGATCTCTGCTCTGGTGCCTGGAGCACCTCCTGCCCCTCCTTCTGCACTGACCTTGGTGTCTGCAGAGTTTCTTACATCTTCTTACTCCTCTCTCCGGCTGCAAAAAGCTCCCCCAACTGTTTTGTTTTCCTTCTTAAATATGTTATCACAGAGGTGCTGATGGGCTTGGCCTTGGCCAGGGGCGGGCCCGTCTTAGAGCCAGCTGGCATTGGCTCTATCAGACACAGGGGAAGCTTCTAGCAGCTTCTCACAGAAGCCACCCCTGTAGCCGCCCCCCCCCCGCCCCGCTACCAAAACCTTGCCACGCAAATCCAACACACCAAATTAGTCGTAATTGTCTAAAGCGTGTATTTTTGTTCTTAAAAACTAGGATGACGGAACCCCGTTGTGTGTCTGGTTTAAATGAGCTGAAGCTATTGTTGTTTCAGGTTGAGGGTTTCTACTGTTTATTTTT